>NW_025930774.1:76330-99732 GCF_000764305.2 Hyalella azteca
GTAGAAATGGAATCACGGCTGGCAAATCCATAAAACCACGGCTCGAAAAATTCAGTCGCGGCTCGCCAAGTAGATATATTCCATACTAGATAATTATTACTAGCAAAAGTTTTTCTGTGCATACTAGTGTCTGTTTAAGGAAGAATGTTGCTTTTCTTAATTTACAAATGATCTTGAAGATTAGAGTCATTTCACATTCTGAAGACTGTGTTTACGCTCCAAGACTATTTTGCATTGCTATACCCCTAACGCGACGACTGCTGTGAGCGCAATCTTCATTGCGCAGCTGGCAGTGTTATCCAGACTGTCAGCGTGGGAGATTGTCTGCCGGAGGCTGCAAGCCGCTCCTCTAATTTAAGGTCGGCGTTCACAAAACTCAAATTACTAAGGTAATTTAAAATTGATGTGTAATTGCACCATGGCGAGTATATTGACTATGCAAGTCTGTCGCGAGTCGAACTGACAATAATAAAATGTAAGACATGTCCGGGTTACTTCTGACTCTTCCGCTTGTCCGCCTTGTCGGATACGGAACGTACGGTAATCGTAAACTGCGGCGCGGCTATTATACATATGAAATGTAAACAGACGGTGTTCAGTATTGCCATATGACTTTGGAGAAAATTTCTTCTAAAATAAAGTTCTAGATTTCTCATTCACCAAATTTCCGTATCAAGAAAAATTATATAGGTATTATTGAAAGATAATTAAATTAAAGGCATACTGTACTGCATAGTGGCAAACCACAGCTTTTTTAGAATCAGTTCATTTTCAATTTCCTCATTTACCTAAGATCCAGGTCTCATAGTGTGGCACAAGAGTCGTTGTAAAATTTATCTCAAGGTCATCTGGTCGTTGAACAACCGCATGCCAGTCGATAGTCGATAGGATTTATGCAGTCGATAGTCGATAGGTTTCTTCAGTAGTTCGATAACTTAATAATGAAAACACTAATGACTTGTCGTTAATAATGAGATAACCTTAAGTCTATGTACATTATATTCTTTATATACAACAAACACCTAACAGATAATGCATTAATGTTTAATTTTTCAAACCAGCAGTGCCTTCTTAGGTTTCTTTACTAATGAATTCACCGCTTCACCTCACCGTAAATATTGTGCGTAAACAAATGCAAGCTTTCCCTAAAATACAGAGGTCACACCTTACTCTTATCCAGAACTGCTTACTCAGTTTTAAATACTCAATCACCAGAATTATCAAACCTCAACTCTATTTAATATATGGCTACTTGCATTTGTTAGACAAATGCAAGCCACTCACAAATGGGATTCGCGAATTTCATATTCTCTCAGGCATATCCAAGAATACCAGTTAGTTACAATGGGAAGAAATTAAAACTACGGATGTGCACCTCTGTTGTTCACGTGCGTACTGCAAATTTAAGCATAACACATTCCTGAATCATTCATCACAGAGTGAATTTCAATAAATGAAATGATCTAAACGTAAAAATCAACCTTGTGAATCAATTCACGACAAGTACAAGAATCGGCAACAGGACATGGGCCTATTTCTTCACTGAATCGACACTTTCGCAGACCCGCCTGCGGTCCTGGCTGCGGATTCGCGCAACTGGGTTCATAAGTCCTTCAATACTGAACGAATTTGCTTGAATTTTAATATGTGAGTTACGAGTAAACATTATCGATACGCTGCCGCAGGAAGTAATACAGATTTTTACAAAAATTATATTTTAAGCAAGAACAATAAACATTTTTTTTCTCAACCCAGACACTCATAAGTCCTTCAATACTGAACGAATTTGCTTGAATTTCAATATGTGAGTTACGAGTAAACATTATCGAACGCTGCCGCAGGAATTAATACAGATTTTTACATTAATTAGTTTTTAATTAAAACGAATAAACGTATTTTTTAGGCAACCTAACGATTCATAACTCCTTCAATACATAACGGATCTGCTTACAATTAAAGTATCGAGATTCAGATGCAGTAAATGAAAAATAGAATATGCGCACTTTATTTATGGTATTTAATTTCACGATAGGGGGTTTCTTCCCAAGGCACGTGGATGAGCATTCTTTCAACTGGGTAGCATATCATAATTAAATCACGAACAAGAACTNCACGCATAACATGAATACAGGCCTTATGATATATTCATATATATCATATACAGACTGTCAGATGTGCGTATTAAGTTGAAGTGCGTGAATTTCATGCACACAAACATCGTAATATTTTGCATACAAATTTTCAGATGTACGTAATCGGTTAAAATGCACGAATATCATGCATAAAAACACCGCAATATATTGCACACCTACATGCTCTTACATGTCAAGGTTAAAATAAAAATATAACATGCAGAAACTTTCCTCAAGAAAGTTTGATTCTAGCTTCTAAGTGAAAAAAAACACTGGCGTAATCTGTCCGATTATTTTTGCAAGCTTCAATACATATGATGGTTGCGTTGTCCTGGGGCTGAACATTTTACATCCGCCGCTCGTAATGCGCTGTTGGGGTCCGGGTTTTAGTCAGTACCGCAGTTGTATCTTGTCGGGTCTCGCTAAGTCGCTTGTTGGCAGTCGTCAGAAGTTTATTGTGAAAGAGTCCCATTAGTTGGCAGTTGTTGAAAAAGATAAATGACCTATTATTTTAGCTCGAAAGTCGTTGTAAAGTAAAAAAATTGGTCGATAACTTCAGCGAAAGTCGTTGAAATTACAACGACTATTGCCATTGTATGAGACCTGGCCCAAGATTTAAACCAATTTCTTAAGTATGATGATGCTAGTATCCAGGATACTTTACTGGTCTACTTATAAGACTCAAAAATGAACTTGAGAGAGAGTCTAAAAAACTCTCTGCTTTGCCACTATGCTGTACTGAGTAATGTGAGTATTACGTCCGTTCCTCCACAAACTGCTTGTGCGCGGCAGCGCGACGTAGAATTGATGGCCGGGATTGCGCAAACACGTGCGCGAAGAGAATCAATTTTCATTACATTGCGCCAAGTGTGCACAGCAATAGCTTAAAAAAAGTGAAAATGTACAGGAAAATTCACCAAAAATTTATGCCAAACTTTTTAGTAAGGATTTAATGGAGATAATTGGCATTAAAATAACCTAAAAATTATTATCTTGCTAGTCTATAACAATAACATTAATACCTAACTTGCTTTGACTTCTAACTCTAACAGAGTGGCAAAGCAGAGAGGTTTTTAGACTTTCCCTCAAGTTCATTTTTGAGTCCTATAAGTAGACCAATAAAGTATCCTGGATACCAGCAATATCATACATGAGCAATTAGTTTAAATCTTGGGTAAACAAGGAAATTAAAAATGAACTGATTCTAAAAAAGCTCTGGTTTGCCACTATGCTCTAACTTGTAAGTTGTAACTTCTAAGCACACAGCAAGATTTTGTTGCGACTGTAAAAAGTTATTCTGTAGTAGCATTAAACTTGTAGGATCTTAATCATGAATATTTTTCTTATTATGTAAGTTCAGTTTTGAAATGTATATTAGTCACTAATCTACTCAGCACTCATGTCCTGTCTGTGCTGTCTCAGGAGTCTTGAATCTATATCCTACTCTGGAGTCTGGAGCGAGGCGAGGAAACCATATAAATGACTCACCTTTGAATTTTTATATTTTTCAGCGATCCAGTTTTCTCTTTACCATTCAATTCAGTTAGGCTACAAGCTAAATACAATTTTTTTGGCTTCATAGTGAAAAAAATTAACAATAAAATTAGTTTTCACCATAGCTTTCTTCTGCACCTATCGCGATCACAGTGACCTGCCAACTAATGTTACAACACGCTGAGAACGTACGGTAGGTCGATGTAGTAAGCGTGTGAGTGACAGGATGTTCGTGTCACTGAAGCAATCAGGAAATGAAACACAATATTATTTTGCAGCAGTGGAATGAATCTAACTTATTAATTAAATTGAATTTCCTTGACAAATATTGTCTGAACATACATCTTATTGAAAAAACCACCTCGGGAAGAACAATGAAGCAATCAGGAAATGAAACACAATATAATTTTGTAGCAGTGGAATGAATCTAACTTATTAATTAAATTGAATTTCCTTGACAAATATTGTCTGAACATACATCTTATTGAAAAAACCACCTCGGAGTCCACCATTCGAAATCGAAAAAAACACCATTGGGAGTCAAGTTTCAGCCGTGGTCGAGAGCGGACGCTCGTGTTTTGCGGTCTCAGATTTTTCAACTTTTAACTTTTACTGCGCCGTTTTCGGAACTCTTTTTGCATTTTTTTATGATCCGTGTCAGTGAATGACTGAATTTTCAGTGAAGTCAGTAAAAGACAGTGCGAATAGAAAAAAAAGCCTATAGTAAAAGTGTTTCCATCTGAAATAACGCGATTTAGAGTCAGCGAGGGTCGCCAAGCAGCGAGGGTAACGTGCACTGCCTCGCCAGCGTAGAACAATAGAGCCCTTGTTTTATGCTCAAGCTTACCTTCTCTACCCTGAACACCTTTGCAGCCGCTGACTGAAAGCCGCTTATTCTCAAGTCTGTAACCGAGTTTTTACAGCACTTTGCAAACTTTACAATTTTTACTCAACTTGATTCAGCTTTAACTTGTGTTTTTTTAGCTCTTGCATTTCATGATGGCTGGTCAGAGAGGAAAAAAATTAAATGAGACGGCCTCCAGTCTTGTTAAACAGAATTCGATGATCAAATTGCAAAATGAGCGAGGAGAAATTAGTAAATTTTGCAAGCTGGGATCGCTTAACATCAATGACGCTACAGTGGCCTGTGATCGTTTCGAGGATACCATCTGCAACAATTGTGCAAAGTTGAGCAAGACAGACTGCTCGGTTATCCGTAAAAACAAGTCAGTACACTGGTACTGCCAGGACTGCCAACAACCTGCACTTAGCGCTGTAAAAAGCGAAAAAATTGTGGAAGAGAAGTGCTCTTCTATGTTTTCTGTTTTTAAAGACGAAATTGAAGAAACCAACAAGCAAGAGTTGAGAAAGAGAGCCGAAATGGAGGAGAACCACAAGAAAGAATTGAGCTTGCTACGTAGCGAATTACTTTCGTTACGAAACGATCATGTGGAAATGAAAGCTCATCTGCACAAAACAGAAAATAGCGATAACACAGAAGGTAAAGGCCGCAAAGAGGTCATCTCTGATCTCGCTAACGAGAGCACTCGTGAACTGCTGGATAGAGAGAGAAGAAGACTTAACCTTGTTTGGTTTAACGATCCCGAAAGCAATGCTTCAGATGCTGAATTTATTACTGATTGCTGTGCCAAGGCACTTAACGTCGTTGTGAATATAACGGCATGCAAGAGGCTACGAAAGACGCTACCACCTGTAGACCGCTGCTTGTAACTGTGCAGGATACAGCCCAGGTCGGACATGTGCTTAAGGCTGCGAGAAAACTAATTGAATTCACAGAGTTTAATTCAGCCTTTGTTAAGAAGGATGCTACCCCTTTAGAGAGAGAAAATTTTCGCAAGAAATGGCAGGAGAGACTCAGGCGGAAAAGCATGGAGACTCGGGTCAGCCACTTTCATGATGTCAAGACAACACCGACCGCACACGGTCGGTCAGCGGAGCAAGACAAGTAAGAAGTCATGTCCATAGAACCAGGCTTGTAAATAATGTAAGAAATAAACGCATGAATCAAAGTGAAAGTGCACAAAAAGCTGTAAAATGTTTTTACACGAACTCGGATTCCGTTTTGAACAAAAGAAGTGAACATTTAAGTGTGATTGAAAACGAGCGCATAAACATTATTTGTATTACAGAAACACTCCCTAAAAATCACGGGGGGAAAATTGTACCTGTTGAATTTCAGTTGCCAGGTTTTGATTGTTTTCATAACTTGAATGAAGAGCAGTGCAGAAGAGGTGTAGCTTAATTTATGGGTTAGAATCTCTTACGGGGCCCAGCAAGTAAAGTTATCTGCAGAACATCAATCAGCTAGAGAATCAGTGTGGTGCGAACTTACTCTAAAAGGCAAAGATAGCCTCCTCATAGGCGTCGTGTATAGATCACCAAACAGTTCTTCTGGTAACGATAAAGTACTAAACAGTCTTTTACCGAGCATGACTTTCCATAGGTCACACACGTTGATCGTTGGTGATTTTAATCATCCATGGCTAGACTGGATAGATGGATCCTCTCCAAGGGAAGAGAATCACCCAGCATCCTTGTTCATGGAGTCAGTAAGAGACTCCTTCCTAGTCCAGCACGTTACAAAACCAACCTATTATAGAAGTAATCAGACTCCCAATATTCTTGACCTGGTGTTTAACAGTGATGAATCAATGTTGGATGAGCTTCGTCACGAGGCTCCGTTGGGCAAAAGCCATCACCAATCATTGTTTTTCAGACTTAATTGCTGTACATAAAAGACGCCTCGGAAGCGTGAGCGTTTGAATTTTGCGAAAGGAGACTATGATAAACTCCGTGAAGCAGTGAATGCAGTGAATATTTCGAACTGTATTTAGGACATGAATGTGGCTGACTCATGGTCACTTCTCAAGGACACGGTTATGTCTGCAGTTGATGCCTGTGTACCTAAAATTAAGCTTGGTGGAGCAAAAAAAACTCGGTGGATGAACAGTACAGTTTTAGCTAAACTGAAAACAAAGAAGGAAGCATACCAGCGTTATTTACAGACTCGTAGAGATTTTGCCAAGGCATTTGACAGTGTCCCACATGAGCGGCTGTTGCGTAAATTGAAGTCTTTGGGAATTGAGAGTAATGTACTCAAATGGATCAGAGACTTTGTAGTAGGGAGGCCACAACGTGTCAGTATTAATAGGTCCGTATCAGACTGGGCTCCAGTGCGCAGCGGCGTGCCACAAGGAAGCGTTCTCGGGCCTATTCTATTCGTTGCGTTTATAAACGATCTGCCAGAAGCTGTGTCTAGCGTTTGCTCGATGTATGCTGACGACACAAAAATTTATAATACAGTGAATAATACGTCGCAAAAAGTAAAGTTGCAAGGTGATCTTGACAGGCTGGTTGACTGGGCTGATAAGTGGCAGCTGCGTTTTAACGCTGACAAATGTAAAGTTATCCACCTTGGCAAGAATAATGAACAGCAAGATTACAGTATGAGAAGACACGGTTGCAACGACAGAGTGATGATGTCGAAGTCGACAACGGAAAAGGATTTAGGAGTTAATGTCGACAATGAGTTGAAATTTTCGAATCATATTTAAGGTCAAGTTAATAAAGCCAATAAACGACTTGGACTGATCAGACGCTCTTTCGAGTTCCTAGATGCAGAAGCGATGAAGCAGCGCGACAATATTTCTTCTCGCTTCGAGTCACCGATATGTGGAACAGCCTCCCTGAAGATATTGTTGACGCTCCGAGTATGGACGCGTTCAAGAACAGACTAGACAAGACCATGCAGGAGCATATGTTTAGTCTTAAAATGCCTAGTATCCTACTGAATAAGTGAAATCTAGAAGCGATTTTAAATCTACCGTCCGTTGAAAAAATTTGATCAAGAGGCCAGTCTAGCCAAGAAAAGTACAAGAATCGGCGACAGGCCTATTCTTCAATGCCGAAGATACTATACTCAGAGCTGGACAGCGCTACTTTGAAATGTAGCTCCGCTACCGCTACATGCTCTAAATGTAGCGGGCGCTACCGCTACCGCTACCGCTACCGCTACATCCACTAGATTGTAACTGGCGCTACCGCTACCGCCACAGTCAAATGTAGCGCGCTACATTAGCCGCTACAATGGCCAAAATTATTAAAAATCTCTTAATATTTATTGTTCTGCTATTGGGATTTATTCATTAACATTTAATGATAATAAAACATTTTTAAAACATATCAATGCAACTTTATTGCAATTAACCTAACCGAACTAGTATGGGTTAGATACAGTAAATAAAAGCTACAGTTATTTTTATGTTTTACCTTCCCTACATGGATGTGCCGAAAATCAGTCTACGGCCTTCTACAAAAAATCCGAGCTGAGAAATAAACTTTCCTCAGTCGGACTCACAGAGCATTAATTATTGTTAGAAGAAATGCAGTAATGAAGGTTTGGTCAATGCATTTATACTCGTTCGATGTTTTATGAAACTTTGTGACAAATTCTGCTTAAATTCCAAAATTTATGCAGAATTTTGTGTGGGTTGTTTTTAAATTTACATGCAAAGTCAATTCTACTTTAGATTAGGAAATGACGAATTCGTTGCAATTTGTCATATGAACTAAGCATTTAAATAAAAGAAAACTCAAAAAAATTCATTTTGTCTGCAGTGAAAACTTATCAGAGTCCAGCTCCATCATCAGTACAAAAACTTCATTAATACGATTTTGACCAAAATAGGACCTACAAATTGCCTATGGAATGCAAAACCTATTGAATAGGTTTCAACTGTTTCAAGTGGATACGAATTCATAACATCGTTTACTCAGATGACGGCATAGTTTAAAGAAGGTGAGAGAATACCACGGGCAGCTATCGCTATAAAAGTTTCACCACGATGGTATGCTGCTAATCTATCCAACGCAGCTATTTATAACCGTCCAATTGTCAAACTCCGAAGAAGAGGATCAACAATGATTGAACCGTAACCGATGACAAGAGCAGCCACTTAAAGTGCTATTTTCGAGGTGCTACTTCAAGATCCCGAATAAATTTATCGAACTGAAACTTTAAACGCGTGCTGCGTCTAAGCTTTCCCAGGATTTCTAAGTAGAAGCCGAGCCAACTGCCACAACCAAACATGACTGAGGCTGCATCTTTCCATCACAGAAGACCCGGTGCGGTACTCGATAGTAGCTCTATCGTCCCCTTAGATAATATAATTATTAGAAATGATACATGAACGTGCGTTGATGTATACAATGGCAAGTGCGGATCCTAGGCCATCAAAGTTCGTTGATGCATCTTTGCAAAACAAACAGTTTTTTGTATTCTTCAAAGTTCATCTTATTAACAAATAATCTATATACTCAATGAATCGATACTGAACTTTTTTTTCACCGCGACATTGACAAATATAAACGGCAAACTGTTTAGACGTTGTTAAGGCGTCAGCAAACTTCATTTCTTTTATAAATGTTACGAACTTGTTCAGTCGGAACTAATTGATGACATATGTTGTGTTTTGGTGAGAGCTTTCAAAATAATTGGCTCCTGGCCGTGGAAGATTTAACCGATTTGCGGTAGCTATACGAAACACATAATGGTATATTTTTGTGTCAGAAACTGGCAATCATTTTTTGGATTAATAATAACAGGTTTGCCGCAAATGTCAATTTTTTCAATTGAAATGATATGATAAAGTCGACGTAAAAACATTAGAAAAATTCAATTTTCACCAAAAAATACGTCAATTAGGCTTATGATGATTGATTCACATCTGAAAATGGACACGATCGCGTTCAATGCCAGTTTTTTATATCACTTCTCTTTAACTTCACTTTTTGTTTGTCTGTTTGTCTGTCTGTCTGCTACAAATCTTGTAATCGAAATTTAATACACTTCTATTTATCCTATCGATCTGAAATTTTGCACACTTGCGTAAGGTTGGAGACAATGCATGAATAAAACGACAAAAATAATTTTAGGAATAAATTTTTTTTCAATATAAAAAAAACGAAAAAAATAATTTTGTCAGCTGCAAATCTTATAATTGATATTTTACACACTTTTACCTGTCCAGTAGATATGAAGTTTCGCACACTTGTATGAAGTTGGAGGCAATGCATGAATCAATAAACAGAATAAATAATTTTGAAACAAAATTCATATTGAAAATTGAAAAATTTATTTTTTTAATATTCGAAAATAAAGTTAGAAATTCATTGTACATCTGTAGCATTGGAAACACTGGATTATTTAGAAGTGTTGTCTTTAAAAAGTAATTTTTAAACGCATATTATGTAAGATTAACTTTGCTTCCGGACTTAACGAGCGTCCAGTCTTCGCAGCGGCGACTTTCCTTTTGCCTGCAACAAACACAAGTGCCGGTTAGTATAGTTTAAATTTTGGTGTGACTGAACGTTCACGTCCTTCCCCTCTATGATGCCCACCTAGGGCGAAACGTCAGTCGCTAACTTAGTGAATGAATTACTTTACACGATTGACAACAAAAGGCTATATCTTCCAGTTCATCATTGTGGTTTAAAAAGATTTGTATTCCACATAAATTATGACACTTTACAGCAGGCACATAATATGGTTACATTCATAAAGAGATACAGAAGGGGGCGTCAACTTTCAACCCAGTCAAGGACAGGGCTCACTATGAGACTTACAGCAGAATCAGGATCGCAATGTATACTTGCCGCTATGAATGCTGAAGTGATTAATGTACTGATCGGCTGGCATGTCCGAAAAAATTTACAGCCAAACGACAGCAACCTCTACACTTCGCTCTGAGACGAAACTCTTGTTAAAATATCGGAAGCACATGTCGCGTAGCCGGTGTCACTGAACATTCCGTATCAGTATTAATTCTAATTTTATCCTAACTCCAAAAAAAATGAAACTAACAAAATATATTGAACGATTTTTCATCGTTCACAATTGCTTCCTCTCAAACATGAAATTTTACTATCAGTTATTATTTTACTAGTCTCTTGATAACTGATAAAATCATAGCAACTTAACTATATTTTGAAAATATTTCGGCTGCTTCTTATATCTTGCTGCTTCTTCTCAGAAACAAACAAATTTGTTTAAGTTGAACAATGGGATAAAATTCATGAGGTAAATTAAAGCTTAGAATATTGAGACTACTGCAGATTGATACTATGTATTTTTGTATAAATATATCGAAGAAATGAATGCTAATTTTACTATTTTTAAATCACCATATGTAGTAACAAAATACGTTATGATTACAATATGAAAATGAATTAGGAAAAATTTCACCATTTCGTTTGCATCAGAGAAAAATGTTACCAACACAGATGAACTTGTCACAGTTGAGATTGGCTGTCAAATTATTTGCCTCGGCCATGAAGCGCAAACTCCACTCACCTGTCTGAGGTGCCTGGGCGGCGTTCTGGAGGTGCGAATCCATTTTGCTGATTTAGGCTTCTTTTAGCGAGGCGCAAGGGCAGCAAACTGTGCAGGGAAATGAAAATATGTTACATGAATTGACTATTAGACGATTTTCCGAAGACATTATAAAATTATTATGTGACGCCCTACAAAATGAGCCCAACAAAAGGAAAGCGAAATTTTCCAATTTCTTGACCCAGAAGCTCCTCTTCATTAATTAAATTAAAAGTCGTAGAAATAGTAGTCAATTCTTCGTCCATCTGCCATTCGAGATCGTAACTTTTCTGTAATCATTAGATCATATCTTATAAAGGTAGTCAAGAATAATTTCTATCTATACGAAAATGATTCCCCGGATTGGTATGTACAAGTGGTCTAGCGTCTTTTTTCACAATTGTAGAATACAATTGTGGCTGGAATAAAACATCATTGTATATACTATATTGCGAGTTCTAGCGGAATTCACTCAAAGATGCTTCAGTTTCAATAAACCTGGGGAAGCTCATGGAGATGACATGGTCGCTGCTCTGCGAGATTTCAGTTGAAATCAGATTGCCGCGCATTGACACATCGTGCATGGCTCATTTCTTGTCTACCGCTGATCTGGAAGAAGCGTTAACCTTTTCTCAACAGTAATTGCTGTCATATACATTTGCGGCTTAGTTTGGAAAAAATTTAAATCAATATCAATGAATTTATTTGCGTTTAATGCTCAACGCGCGACAGCACAATAAACTGTGCGTAACGCTAAATAATTTTTTGCTTGCCTCTACGACATTACGCTCCGAGTTTCAGATGGAAGTGTTGTCGCGATTTATAAAAAATCGTGTTAGGCGTCACAGTCAAATATGCTATTATATAAAATAAAGTTGTCTATTTTATCAATTTTTATTTGAGAAGCATTGATCAGAGTTGTGCCCTATCTATGTTCAGATTATTTTGCATTTACAATTATGTAGCTAAAGTACAGCATTATATTCTTCACTGTTCGTCCTGTAGTTATTGCAAATCCACGCATTATCCTGCTTAAATTTACACCCTAATCATTCAGATATTTTGTAAAAATATCATGCAGTGGATGCAAGCAATCGCAGTGATTTAACACATCAGGATACCTACTGGGGATGCGTTGAAGTTAAAGTTGATGTAGAGAGAAAATTTCGGATGAATTTGTTTATTTTTGACGTCAAATGTTTCATAATTCATATTTGCCACGACCAAACTAATCAATAATTGTATGAATATTACACAAGATAATCTCCTGAGCGCCATTAGGTATCACACTGGCGCAGTCAATCTTCTAATCGGAAAAATATGTCACGTGGTTATGATACACCTGGAATTAGATTTTTTAATTTCTATTAAAAAAGTTCTCGAACGTTTAAAAGAAACTAATGTTTTCTTAGCAACCCGGCTGAAAGATATTTTAGACTCGACAATAGGGCATTTGTTATATGTTATTCTCTTTAATGTATTCACAGCCGAAATAGTGACGTGGTTAGTGAACGTGTAAACGTTAACCAACAATCGCAAAGCAAAGAAAATGCTAAATAAATTCAGCATATCTTCAACGAAAGCGTTTCAGAGACCAGCCCTTACATCAATTCAGTTTTAAAAAGTCAAAGAATGGGAAAACTTGGTAAATTTCCTTGTAGTTCTCTTTGCTTTTAAATTATCAATTATATTTTTAAAAATTTATAACAATTTGCCCTATTGTCGAGTCTAAAACAAGCACGCAAGAAGGTTTCAGAATATTTGCTAAATTTGCTCAGCGAATTATGGTCACCACAATTCTTCCTGATACCGATGTAGGAATCATTCTCTTCTCTAAATGAATTGAAGGTTCTAATTGAAGGTCTCCAGTATCTCGCATTTTAAATTCAATCCCGCCTCCCAGTATCTCACCTGACCAATCTATAGCCTTGCCGTCGTCTCTTCGTTGTCCTCATCTTGCCCTCTGAGGCGTTGCAGGTATGCCCTCAGGTGCTGACTGAAAGCTCATCTTATAGCACTCCATGGTAATTAAATTCTACAATAACACTCACCCTAACGCTGTATATACCTTACAGCGATTTAATCTGAGCAACATTATCTATATTGCGTAATTTTCAAGGCGCGTCTAACGCAATAAACCGTATGCATGTGCTGTTGCGGGAGAGGGTGCAACACATATGGGCTACCCCAACGGGATAGTTAGAAAGAATGAACAAACAATATAAACGAAAGCATGAACTATATATTTAGTGAACAATGTATATAAATTAACAAGCAACTTCATGAGAGGTACATCACTAATCATAGATGGCCACCAAACCGAAGATATACAGTTGAACATTAAAGAACACTAGATGTAGCTGTGCCCATCCGTTATCGCATAGAGGAAATCACAGTTTAGCGAAGAAACGTCCAAGTCAAATCAATTCAAAGTGTGTGAATCTAGCGGAGGAGCGCAGTGCTTGCCGAGAGATTACGCCGGGACACTTTTCCGACGTTGCGAACAAGTTGCAGCTTCCTTCAACACTATTACACGAGTGGAAAGACAAATGTTCACAACGACCAAGTCCATGCGACGTACAGCGCCGGAGTCCTGCCACGCCCGCCCAGGCAGGCGGCTCAATCGAGAGTGAGCCAACCCCGGCTCATGCCCAATTTCAGCTCCGAGTAATGCGTCGGAAAGAAAGAAGAAGAGCGCGAACGACAGAAAGTCGGACCGCTACAGTGCGTGCTTTTGTTTTGACGTGAGGGAGTTTCTGATTTGTAGAAAATGATAATTTAATGATAATTCTTTACAAAAAAAAACGTCTAAGAAAAATTCCATTCATAGATTGCGTTAACCTGAACAACAATAAGCAAGATGGTACCTCAATAAAAGTATCTGAGGGAAAGCTGGGGATGCAGCATCGAATAATTTTTTTTAACATTTAAATTTTGTTCAATAAATTTTGCTTATTTGCCTTTCGTCAATTCAAATTTCCAAAAAACGCCATCTTAAAAATCTATCTCTTCCTATGACTTTCGAGTACAACTTCGAGAGACATATCATTCTATTTGTAAAGAGAATATCTAGTGACTCTACAAGCCATTTTCCGATTTATCTATTGTTTGCATTATATACTGTAAAAACATAGGGAAAAGTTGGGAAGGGGTGGAGAAAGATGGAAACGTCCTCTAAAAAATTTGAAAATGGGCTTCTCGAGTTGTTAGATATTTACCTTATGAATCGAAATATAAGTTTCTCGTTCTTGTAAACGACGTAAATCAAAAGAGACGAAAGATTGATAAGTCGTTCTTTTTCCTGTTATATATGCGTTCCGCGTTTTCTTCCATTTTCTCAAAAAAGTCACACAAACAATAAGGTCGTGTATTAGTGTTTTGCATATGTGTATGAAGTTTAGGAAAAGTCGGTAAAAACACAATTTTTCTCCCAGAAGGTCCCCTTAAGGAGTTTATAAGTTTTGTCAATTAAGAACGGTCCAAGATCTCTTATGGCTTTCACGTGTTTTTAGGTAAGCTCGTTTCATTAAAAAGGTCCGCCGGAAGAAGCTCATCGACTCGAGCTTTTACAAAATTTTCCTAGATTGCGATTTAGTAACTGTGAGCCCCACGTGTTGTCCGACAGTTGATCTGGAAAAATCTCTGTGCTTCCACAGCACAAAGTCACAGTTCATAAAAGTTATTTATTGTAGCGCAAGAATAGCAGGTAAATTGAGTGATTATGACCCACTAACTGGAACATGGCAGGTTGCAGTATGAAAGGTTGAAAACGCTCAACATGGATTTAGCTCTTTAGTGTAAAGATTCAATGTTACATAAACATTTATTACGAATACTATTAAGGTACCATAATGATCGTGATTTACTTTACTAAAAATAACGCCGATGAAGGCTCAATTTTTATTGGTTATATTTTGTCGCTATTTAATTCGTGTTTGGAGATCTCAACATAAGTAGAATGTCGCACCGTCCGCTCTTTGTCTGACGCCTGTAAGCCTATAGGCGGGGGCTCAGTTGCAGTCTACGCCTCGCTGTCGTCAGGTGAGCATCGTTAGGCTGAGCACTCAGACGTGAAGCGCACGTGTTGGGTGGCCACGTGGCGTGAACACAAGACAAATGCAATGTATAACTTATTACAAGTGGAATAACTTATATTCATTTATCACATTGACACAATTTAATATTCACGCGTTAATATTGGTTTTCATAGCATGACTTTTCTTTATGTTTTCTGTACAATTTAGTCAGCGAAAAAAATATGCGTAATTATTCCAAAATTATTACTGATATCAAATTGCACTTGATTCATATTTATTCGTCACATAATAATTTTTATAATATCGTCAGCAAATTTTCTAATAGTCAATTCATGTAACATATTTTCATTTCCCTGCACAGTTTGCTGCCCTTGCGCCTCGCTAAAAGAAGCCTAAATCAGCAAAATAGATTCGCACCTCCAGAACGCCGCCCAGGCACCTCAGACAGGTGAGTGGAGTTTGCGCTTCATGGCCGAGGCAAATAATTTGACAGCCAATCTCAACTGTGACAAGTTCATCTGTGTTGGTAACATTTTTCTCTGATGCAAACGAAATGGTGAAATTTTTCCTAATTCATTTTCATATTGTAATCATAACGTATTTTGTTACTACATATGGTGATTTAAAAATAGTAAAATTATCATTCATTTCTTCAAGATATTTATGCAAAAATACATTGATTTTTGTTGGCGCTCCAAGTATGAACGCGTTCAAGAACAGACTAGATAAAGCTATGGAAAAATATATGTTCAGATTTGAAATGCCTAGCACCTTATCGAACTCGGTGGAAGTCTAGTAGCTACTTCAAACCATCGCCAGTCATGAAAAGATCCGGTCAAATGACACGAGTTTAGATCTATGAACAAGGCACGAAAAGGAAAAGAATCGGCGACAGGCCACATCAGGCCTACACTTCAGCGCCGACATCACTATGTTATGTTATGTTATGTTATGTTTCAATCCGAGGTAGTCTCAATATTCTTAGCTTATATTTACCATGAATTTTATCCCGATGTTCTGTACAACTTAAGCAAATTTGTTTGTTTCTGAGAAGAAGCAGAAAGATCTTGTTCTGTATTTTCCAAAATAGCGTCATAATATGGCTAAGTTGAGGCTATTTTATCAGTTATCGAGAGACTAGTAAAATAATTAATGTCAGCAAAATTTCGTGTTTGAGAGGAAGCATATTCCTTGAATAAGTTTGCTGCTGACGTTCCGCCCTGTCTTGGCATGATAGAGAGCAAGGACGTATATGTCCAGACAGAAAAATTGAAACTATACTAACCGGCACTTGTGTTAGTTGCAGGCAAAATGGACGTCGCCCCTGCTAAGACTGGACGCTCGCCGAGTCCAGAAACAAAGTTAATCATGAAAATTTGGTTTGCGGAGAACTTCACGCGCTATCCAAGCACTGAAGAGAAGAGGATTCTAGCGCAGGAGGCGGGGCTCAGCATGAGGCAGGTGAGACCGAAATTAAGATCACTCCTATTACAGTAATTAGTGCAAGCTAACAAATATCCTACCCGCAAAATATAGTTGTGGCACTAATCTTCAAAGAAACACGATGAAATTAAAAGAAATATTTTACACGGTGAAAATACTTGTAAGAATCATTGATCGGACGATATTTATCGTTCATTAACATTTCCCAATATTTTAAGAGATTACACAGATAGAAATTTATTAAAGTTTGCTTGCTCTCCAGGTGAACGATTGGTTAATAAACGCGAGGCGGCGGTATGTGGAACTTCACCCGATATTAGGGCCTCGTTTAACCGTTTCGCTGACTAAACAGTTAATAAGGGACCAGCGTATCAACAGCAATTTGGAGATGCTGGCCGCCGTCAGCGAATGTAGGTATAACCTGCGAAATGCAAGCATAATTGCGAAAACATTTTTATCCACCTATTATGGCCTGACGCATTTATTAATTTTAAATTTAAATGATACTGGCGTTAAATTTTAAAGTGAAGTGCTGGTGAATCGAATTTACAATTAAGGTAAAGTAACTCGTCTTCTCTTTACTCCTCAGACGCGCAGAAGTTGTGACGGGGATGTGCTGCAGCCCGTCTTCTTGGCCGGCATATCTGCGGCCAACTGCTGGCCGAAAATAATCCGCCTTCGTGTATGTATTATGAAGAAAAGTGCTATATTTTTACACGTTGTACGTGCGTGATCAAGATATATTCGTATCTTTATCTGTGACTGATTTAATCGTTAACGAACGTGTATATATGTAATCTAAGAAACTTGAATACATTTTTAATTCTCCTTATGCCTCGCAAAGCATGAAATTATTTCCAGATTTGTTCATGAGTTATTGAGTGAAAATTGAAGTTCGCGTGTCATGGCAGCGTCACAGGAGCGTTTGCATTCGTTGACCGGATGAGTTTTAGAAGGACGACGAAAAAAATTATATAGTGAAATAAAGAAATAAATAATGAACGGTTTCGAGGTTGCTGGCGAATAAATTTTTGTATATTGAATATGAAACCTTGAACATCAAATTTCCAGACTTCCGAAAATTTTCAGAGTATGAATCTGCATTCCGAACAAAAAACTAGTGATGAATTAAGGAGCTGTAATCCTAAGGCTCTTGCAAAATGTTGATCACTACAAAAGGAGTCCATGAATGCTCTATTGAAAATCAGCTGTTCATCAGCCTCGTTCGATAAATTGAAGAAATCTCGCAATATTAACAATAGAACGTGTATCTCGTTTAAATTCGATCAACGCTTTCATAATACATATCGATTAGAGATAAAAAGAAAATTTTTCTCTGTTCTCTTTTCGTCAGTTACAATGACATTTACCACGGACTGTCAAAATTTTAACAGCGCTGGGTAATGAATTTAAACTCACAACATGGAGAAAACTGATGAAAAATTGCCTATCGTCGTGCAGATCTATGCCGAGCATTTAGCACCAAATACTGGCAAATTTATAGGTAGATTAAAAGTGACCATAATTATGCCTAGCGCACAACTGAGGCTGCTAACATGAACTTTAAAAACCTCCAAACGCATGTGAAGGACGTGGTCACTCAACAGCTAAGGATGATGACCTGTGGTCACAAACTGAAGGAGATACTAAAAGGTCGTCAATTGCAGGTGACACTGCTTTGTGTGACTCCAGCGAACATTTACAGCGCAAAAATCCCATAATCCTGAGGAGTCCCATAATTAATTGGTGAGGTGAGCATTTTGTGAAAACCCTGGAAGCAACCAAATAAAAGGAGTTGTTAAAATACACTCTTGTTGCTCACCGTCGAAAACTACGTTACTCTTGTAATGGCCGGCTGAACGCCGAGGTGAAAAGCAAAGTCCATGTTTAAGGGGAGCGTCTGCTCCAAATTTGATCTCGGTTATTTATCCACGGATCAATTCAAACTTCGGTACACATATGTAAAACGGAATTCTAAGACTTTTTTGTTTGTGTAAATTTTTCGAAAAAAATGAAGGAAAACGTGAAATTCTTATAAAACGGACAAATAAGTGGATACGGTAGAAATCTCTCTCCTCCTAGAATTTTTAAGCTACAACATTGAAACGCATATCATTCGATGCGTAAAGACCATATCTAAAACTGATGCAGACGGTTTTTTGAAATTCTCATTTTTGTAGGTATGGGAGCATTTTTCATGAATTTTTCGGAAATTTTTTCGTTTCACTCCAGTCACCCCTCCCTTTTTGCAGAATAAAATCCAAACTATAACGAAATTAGAAAAATCTTCTGCATCATTTGTAGATCTTTTATTTGTGATTTGGACGGTATATCACTCATTGATGTAGCTTCAAAACTCTAGGAGGAGATAGATTTGCAGTGACAATAGGTTAACTTTTCATTAGAGCCCCACAAAGTCGCACGCCCCTCTAAATAGACATTGAAGGGTGCTAGGTTGCAAGACTGGACGATACTGGAGCTCAATTTCTGTCAAGGATGGTGCGAACGACGGCACGAGAACCATCCCGCACGACTGCAGGCGGATAACTGAAGCACAGCGTGTTCAGACTAGCTTTTTAAGTGTTCTACCGGTAATTTCGGCCTATCTTGAATGTTAAAGAATTTCATTACCCCTATCCCTTTCGCGATCTGTCATGATGCATAAATCAACGTACAGAGATGGTTTTGGTACCGTTAGATGCATCAGAATGTAAGCTTAAATTAAAATGAGCATAAACACCAAAAAGTCAAATTTTTTTATTTAGGGGCAGACGCTCCCCTTAAATTTTCGTTTGCGGCAAAGTTTTCTACACACCAAGCAGCGAGGTATAAATTGATCTGTCGGTGCGCACATGGTTCGCCCTGTGACAAGCCAGATCGATGTTGCTACGTCATTTGCTAAATTGAAATGTAGGAAGAAATTAGCATTTGCGTAGTACAATTACTATCGAAGAGCTATTGCTCCCCTGAGCAAATCTTTGGAATTCTGATAATATACCAGATAAAAGAAGTATCGTATGTTCATGAACTGGATGCTCACGTTTTTATCGACAAGTTTACTTGAATTTATTGAATATTTCAGTAATGGAAGTTCTTACGAAGTATTAATAATCTTTCCCTCTTCCTTGAGTTTTCTCTTCATTAGAATGACTGGATTACTAGTTCTCATTAGTCCTCCAGATCACATAAAAATATTGAAGGATATCAAATCTCGATTCGGGTAGGTAGCAATACTTAAAACCGTGTTTGCTTGCACTCTTTTCTTGCAGGGGGGAAAGAAGGTTAGCATGATCTATCACGAGGAATTAGTTGTCGGAGAACTCTACACGTTATCCCTGCAATAAAGATAATAGTTAACTGAAACAAACCACGGGGCTCACCACGTGACAGGCGAGATCGAATTTCCGATCACTTTAATCGTATAAATGGAAACATCCTGACAAATTTAAACGCTTATCTACAAAATAGTCTTACTATTCCTACTCAATTGAGATACAAGATGAAATTAAAAATATATCCGGCAGAATTAATAGTGTCTAAAACAGTGGTTCCCAAAATGGGCGATATCGCCCCCCTAGGGGCGGTGGAAAGATTTTGGGGGGCGGTAAGGAAGAAGAGGGCGGTTGGGGGGCGATAGGGGGGCGNGCCTGACGTCTCTCGCCCCCTACCTGACGTCTGTCGCCCCCTGCCTGACGGCTGTCGCCCCCTGCCTGACGTCTGTCGCCCCCTGCCTGACGTCTGTCGCCCCCTGCCTGACGTCTGTCGCCCCCTGTCTGACGTCTGTCGCCAACTGCCTGACGTCTGTCGCCCTGCCTGACGTCTGTCGCCCTACCGGGACGAACACGGGACAAACCCGAGGATTGGCGTGCGCACTTGGTCAGAGGTGAGCGGTGTGACTTGTTACAGTTGAAAGCCTGTGATCGGGGGGTGCGTGCTGCTATCTGATAAATCCAGAATGTACCTGACATCCGCAATGACTAACAATTACTATGCAACTAAAACTATTACTGAATAAGTATAACTATTACTGAATAACTATAACTATTACTGGATAACTATAGCTGTATAACTATAATTATTACATGAAACCCATAACTGAAACGAAAAGCGATACCTCTGTCGTATTCCCCCAGCTTCCAGATCTTCGGACTGCACGGGTGCGACACGGACCTCATTCGAGCGGGGGCCAAAATCTATCTCCATGCTTCAATATTTTTGTTCCAGTTTTTTGTTCCTTATTAAATAAATTTGTTGCATTTTCGATTATTTCGACTTATTTGTTTTTCTTGGCCCTTCGTGTTTTCGTTAAATAGACAATTTCTTGTGAAGTTTAAATACGAGCCAGCTGGACGACTGGTTAATTAACGCGCGGCAGAGGTGCGTGATGAAGAAGCCGACATTTGGGTCGCGTTATCTTCTTCAATGATGAACAGTTGATCAGGGGGGGGTGGTAAGCACATTTCAACAATAGCTCAGAATTATTTGCTGCCGTCGGTGAACGTAAGTATAAGCTGTGAAGAAGTTTCAGTTCACATACGTGTAATAGGAGATATTTTTCTCTACGAAACGCTCAAGCACTGAGCTATCATCAAAATAACTTGATTGCTAGCTGGACATCTAAAGCAATTACTATAATATTCAATTAGGGAATTCGTCAGAAACTAAACTTGTGACGTATTGAAATATAAACCCAATCTTAACAGAACGAGAGATCGAGCACTTATTCTCCACCTAGAGCAGATTTTTACTATGTACGTGTGGTCTTTATCATCGCCTTGCGATTACAATTAGTGCACTAGTTCAGTGGTGCTGCGGAATGAATACTCGTCAGGAAAACGTAGGCGGATTGAAATTGTTCTTCGGTAAAAGCGTACTGTTCACCCAATGACCATTTTATCAAAGATAGTCTTGCCTACAATACACAAAATTAAGGATGGTATTCCGAGACTTGAAACAGGCGCTACTTCCGAATTGCTCTCTTATCTCATTGACGGTGGCAAGAAAGAACGCGTAGGAGACTCTACAAAAGCTGTAAAGATAAAGACTTAGTGGCAGGTATCACATATTGGAGGGATTTCATGATTCTCATCCCGTCTACTCTAGGGGAGTAAAATGGAAAGCTCTGTTAGCAGCCACGAGACTGATCCAGTCTAATTGGAAAGATCTGTAGAAGCCCTTACAAGGAGGGATAACGCGATTCTATGTCGTGTTCCATCTTGAGAAAAGCTTCATCAGCAGCAGTGAATTCGTTCTGAAATTGGAAGGTGCAGGAACACAGAACTGTTCAACTAACAACTGAAGACCATCAGCTAAGAAGTACGTTTTTACAGACCAAAACGTTTACAGTGAAACGTAGAGTGCTCGCAATTTTCAAGTATAATTGATCGATCGCAATTTTCAAGTCTCATGATGAATCAAGCATCACACTGCTAACCTCTTTACATAGCCGTTCTGAAGTTTAGTCTCCGAACCTTACAAACTAATTTAAGATTGCGTTTCATTTACCTAAGGCGCCAGTAGCGAATACAGCTAGTGAGGAGCTTCAAAGATTCACAGCTGTAACAATTTTCCAACCATTACTGATACAAAACAACGCTTAGCGTGCAGCAAACTAACGTGTTTTACAGCAAAATCTCGGAGCCAAGCGAAACTCAATACATTTGGCGACCTTCGTCTTCTGACGTCCAAGTGTGAACTGTAATTTCATAGGTATTCCCTTAAGAATTAAACTTTCCAAGAAGTCCACACGAAGATAGGCATGGAGAGGTATAATTACAGGAATAGCAAGGTAACTATATCAACACTATCGCAAGTGGACAAGGGAGTGTCGGAGCCGTCGGAAGCAGATGCGTGTAGGAGCTGGGCTCCGACGCTGCAAGCAGTTTGGTCTGCGACTGACTAATAGGATAGATAGATGCTTGAGGAGCTTATATAGGCTTGCTTCAATGACGTCACTGAAGGTGACGTGGGTAATGCTACAGAAGGGAAGGGTGGTGACGTAAGACATTAGGACTGTTCTAGTTAACTGGGACTAGTTAATATTCTATTTGAATATTTCATACAATTTTGATCTTTGTGTGTACGAATGAAAGCAGGGATCGTATTTGGCTACCTGATGGAGCATCAGACTTACTATTGTCTACTCAGTATGACAACATGAGAATGTGCAGTGTGCTCAAATGGCTAATTTTACTTAATTTACTTATGTAATGTAAGTGTATTTGTTTTAGCATTTTGAAAGAGCAACTAGAATCGAAAAAAAGTCTTAAGGGGCGTAGCTATCAAGCCTTTTTTAAGGGATTAAACATATAAACTAAAGTCAGAATTACGTACGATTTATTCAAGTGCAGCGCACGTCTGGCAGACATTAATTTGCCCCACGCTATACGAGACGCCAGCAATTATTGTGCGACTACAAAATTTCAATTTATTTTCATTTTGTACCTTAAGACTCAAAGAACAATTCTTGGATGAATTAGAGCGATGGAAAAAATGTTCTTATCGGTCAGAAGTAAGTTTCATCTTCAATCATATAGAAGAGTAACTTCCTTTTTTTGGTATAAATAGTAGAAAATTAGCGAAAAATATAGGTAATATCTTTAAAATAATCTACCAGCTATGGCAAACAATTCTCAAGGAAATCCTCTTTGTTGCACGCTTGCAATCATTCACTTGAATTTATACATTCTGTATAAATTCTGTATTTTTCTCCGTTCAAGAGATCTAGTTCGTGCATTTAATAATGGCTGGACAGAAAATAAAAAAGATAGTCGAAAAGCCCTCAACCGCCTCTAGAGAAAAGCCATCTACGGCCTCTAGAATAAAAAATAAAACCAAATCAGCCCAGCTAGAGATGGAAGTTTGCAAGTACTGCAAAGAGATCTCTCTGAGCGAAGTCCAGACAGT
>NW_025930774.1:101126-256154 GCF_000764305.2 Hyalella azteca
TATGTTCAGATTTGAAATGCCTAGCTCCTTATCGAACCCGGTGGAAGTCTAGTAGCTTCTTCAAACTATCGCCAGTCATGAAAAGATCCGGTCAAATGACACGAGTTTAGATCTATGAACAAGGCACGAAATGGAAAAGAATCGGCGACAGGCCACATCAGGCCTACACTTCAGAGCCGACATCACTATGTTATGTTATGATTGCGCCAGAAATAGTAGCTAATGGAAAAGACCTAGGACACGTGAACCATTGAATCAGCACTTCTCAGACTTTGACCAGCTGTACGCCGTGCTTTTCTATGCACTTTTAGGCGTAAATGGTTTAATTCTTAACTACCTGAGGTAGGTTACTTATTGGCGTATCTATGTTTTTACTGATGCCAGTAAGTGCAGGTGCCATGGGCAGAGTATTTCGCTTCAATGTTCTTCGGCTAGTGGGAGGGACTTTTTTCTTCCAGTTTGTCCCATCTCTTGATTGTAAGTAGTCATCATCATAGTCGTCTCTATCAGAGTTTTCTTCAGAACTTGAAGCTGAAGAATCCTCTCACTAGGCAAGAGCTTTTCTTCATCTTCTGAATCTTCATCACATATGAGTTCTTCTTCACTATCGACCTCCAAATCCGATAAATTATTCATAACTTCTCCTATTTCATCATCAGTAATAAGTTTACGAGACATTGCTAAGGTATCTAAATCTGTAAAAGGCCAAAAAATAATTAATTCTAGTTTAGGATAAATTTTAAGATGAAATTTCTGGTCAACATCTCTTCCTGAAATGGGGTCAAAAATGATCCCAACTTCATATCTACCATATCTCTATATCATAGTAATTCTCCTGACATTTCCTTCTAATGTTTTAGACTTCATTTCAGAAAGAAAACCACAGTTTGATAAATTTTTAGGAGGTAGTTTATAAATTATTGCAAAATTTTACATTCTGGGGTCATTTCTGACCCCATTTTGGGTCTAGAAGGGTTAAACAACAACCTAATAGCCCCTTCTTAGCCTCATTCGACTGCTTTTTATTTCAAAAACTAAAAAATTCATTGAAAGGTACCTGGGTTCCACTAGTTGAAGCGTTTAGAATGAAGTTATTTAAGGGTATTTTACTATTAAATATCTAATATTTTTCTTGACATTGATCAATCGAAGTTATTTCTCTTTCAGTTTTACGTTACGTTATGGTTCCAGATTTTTATTATTTATTGTTTGTCAGGTGGGTTGCCGAGTGGTTCACTTTAGCGGCCCGTATGAATAGGTTCTAGTCTGGTAGGTGAATATGTTAAATCGTCTCGAGAGAGACGATTTAAGACAGGAGGATTGAAGTGGCACCCGGAAATATCCCAACACTTTCTATACTAAAAGAAAACTTTCATATTACAGAACTGGGTCACTCATGTATCAGACATCTATTTCGCGGGCATAATAAATCTTCTAGAGCCTAGGTACATGAATCCAACTTCAATTTTGATCAAAAAATGAATTCGCATAACTTACAAGAAACATAACTTACAAGAAAATAAAACTGATCTATGGTTAAAAAACACTGACCTAAATATCAAACATGGGACAATCAACACGGTAACAGTGACACACACAAAAAAAAAACACGGTAATAGCATCACATCTCAAGCTAATAACAGCTATGCCTCACATTTCTAACGGGTACATCACCTGGGGCCATACTTTCAAAACTCGCTAAGTTAACGTAAGTACTTACGCTCTATTTTATTGTCTATAATTGGTGGATTTCGCTTGAAAGGCCGTCAATGATTGGCTGATGAACTTACGATCTCTTAACTTTTTTTGAAAGTATGGCTCCTGGACTTTGGGAGGTGGCAGTGCAGTAATTAAATTCCGGACAGTCTTGCGAGGTCCTCGCAAATCATCATCGAGGGCCTTCCCGCCTCGATGATAGTTCTTGACGCGGCTGCGCTGGGGTGAATCTCGACTCCAGGAAAGTGGATTCGGAACTAGCTTCGTATCTGGCAGGGATTCTCTGGAGGTATGTCGTGTCTAGGGGTCTAAATTCTCGAGTAATCGGTTCCTCGTCGTCGAATAATCTTACGTCGTCAGATCTCGTAGCGTGGTCTTCCATACTCGGAAAAAATCGGTTCATTTGTCGAATAATCTTACGTCGTCAGATCTACGTCGTCAGATCTCGTAGCGTGGTCTTCAATACTCGGGAAAATCGGTTCATTTGTCGAATAATCTTACGTCGTCAGATCTCGTAGCGTGGTCTTCCATCCTCGGAAAAAATCAGTACACTCATCGAATAATCTTACGTCATCAGCACTGCTCCGACCTTCTTCTCGTTGCGTCGCCCAACAGAGACAATTACCACGAAATAATCTTGCGTCGTCAGAACTGTTCCGACCTTCGTCTTGTCGCGTCGTCCTACGGAGACAAATACTACGACCTCTCACTCGGCCGGTTTCCACGGGACTGCCTCTCGCGGTAGGCCGCGCTACTTAAGACTCTGCATCATATAACTGCGAAGTCTGATTTCACTGAGACCGGCAAATCGCTATAAAATCTGAGCTCATGTATGAAATCGGCCGTCACCAGCCCTTGCCCCGCGATCACTTCAACGACATATTTGTGGCTATCAGGAGGCAAGGGGAGGCTTTCAGGTGGCCGGTGAATAGCTAGAGGGAGGCCGGAGCTAACATGCTATGGCCGACCGCTGGCCATTGACGGTCCGGGGTGGAGGAGGAGGGGCTGAAACCACTCGACAGCGGTTGGCGATTAATTTATGATCTTTGCGCTTCGCTCATAAACCATTGTGCATGATTTGGCTCCTTCACTGTAGGATACTGGAAGCAGAAATCGCGTGATAAAATATAATCTACGGAAGTTTCACAAGAATTTTCTAGTGAATCAGCTTGCATATATCTACTGCAATGAATTCTGATTTAGAAATGCATGGTATACCGGTCAATGAAGAGCAAATAGTAAAACCTGAGGACGTTGAGAAAATGGTAGAAAAGTCGAGCGCTTTACGAACATCGCGGAGTAAAATTTTATCCATCCTGAAAACAGTTGAAATAAAAAGTTTACCTTAATGTCTGCAAATTGAAAATAGTTATCCAGGATAACATTCCAAATTTCAGACTTGTATCCAATTTATGAAGGAGTTATTGGACGAATTCACAGTTAAGAAACGCCATAGGCGACTGTCGCTGCTGACCGCCTTGATGCAGTCTCTTAATTAAATACCCCTCAACCCGCAACGCAGCGTCGCTCTGATATTTACCCTAAACGACACAAAGTTTTCCCCCCATCAACAGGAACAATAATTAACCACTTTGCCCTATACCTTGCTATTCGCATCACATACTACTTAACAGTCGTAATTCCTACTCTAAACATGGTTCAAATCACATGACTATGATGGACTTGAAGGCTCGTTTAAGCATTTACAGAAATGTATTGACCTAGATAGAAGATTGGTTCAAAACGGACTTTCTGACTTTGACCGTTTGTCAAACTATTGTTTTCCAGGAACATTTTAAATCCCGGCCCTTGTATGATCTTGCAGGATATCCAACTTTGAATGTGTTGAAATTGACATATTAAGCGTAGACGGTAGTAGTGTGAACAAATAAAATTGTAGGTGATTTCTGGGCTGAGATATATTGTATAAGACAGTAGAATATTAACCTGAAGTTGACCGGGTTCAATAATCCATGCAATTTCATGATCCCGAATGCCGTTAGTAAAAATCAACGTCATGCATGTTAATTAAGGAAACACTCGCTGAAAACCCGCATATACATAAAAAAAACCGTCCATGTAAGATGAACGTCTTTTAAATCAATTTTATAGATGCAAGTTAATAACCTAACTTTAATGTCTGAATCAAATTTCTTCTTCCTAGTTGTGCAATGACCTACTTGTCTCCCACTAAGAATAAATTTTCAGTTCCAGGTAATATCCTAACACGATTAGTATCGTGAATTTCGAGACCAAACAGTCCCTATATATTTCCTGTGCCAAGCTTTTAACATTTAACACATAAAGAAGCTTTAACAAACATAAACATAAGATTTCTGCTGATGTAGGGCGCAGAATGGATTCGGGTTATATGACGTAAAATTCTTCAACAGAAAGGGCAGTATGTCTTCTACCTTATCGACGTCTTCAAGTTCGGCATTGGCAGTTTGATGGCAGGCTTCTTCACCTGCGTCACCGTCCACTGGGTGTTTGGTGTCAACAAGTGAGTTATTAGTGGGTGATGAATCAACAACTGAATCACTAACAGGTAACGAGTTAGCAAGAGAGTCAACGGTGGGTGACTAATCAGCAAATTGTTTTGAGACAAGATGTGATTGATTTGCTCGCGTGGTGTACATTTTCAACCTCCTTCAAGATTTATCTTATGTTGATGACAAAAGCTAAATCTTGAACGATGAACTTCTAGGATGATCTTACTTGAAAACTAGGATCAAATTTTGAAACAATAAGAATATTTTGAAAGCGTGACTAGTTCAAGCAATAATACTGTGATAATGACTCTGTATCCCGATCAGTTTCAGTGACATGATCGAGTTCATGCTGGGCTTCCGCCCGTCCGTCCTCATGCGCGTTGCCTGGGCCTGCATCGCTCCTGTCACGCTGCTGGTGGGTGCCAACGATGGTAATGGGAATAGGGGCAGTGGTGGTAGTGGGTATAGTGACGCTGACGGTAATGGGAATATGGGTACTGGTGGTAGTGGGTATAATGGCGCTGGTGCTGGTGACATTGGGTATATTGGTGCTGGCCCTGCTGGGAATAGCGGTATATATTGGCGGTAGTGGATATGGTAGCGCTGGTAGTACTGGGATTAAGGGAAATAGTGTTGAAGAGAATAGTTGCCCCGAAACTCGTGGTTTGGGAACACTAGCAATGGTGATCTTGGGAATAATGGCAAAAGTTCTAGTGGTAGTGGTAAGAGTGACTGTGTAAATAGTGGCACTGGAATCGTGTACTGACATTCGTGATCGTGATAATATGAAAACTGGCATTTGTATACGTGGTGGGATAGTGGCACTGGCCCTTGTAGTTATTCGAACAGCTGATGGTACTGTGATTAGAGGTAGTGGTTGTATAACTAGTGACGAAAGTAGAACTAGTGGTAGCGGAAGTAACTCAATTAGCCGGCATGGGACTAGTTTTAACAGTAAATGCGACCATTGTGGCATTACACATTTCTTCCCTCGACGAATGAAATCTCTCTCATTTGTGAGCCAAATTCTTAAAAACTATTTGTGAAGTCTTGAGGACCCAATTAACTCACTTGCCGCCGCAGGTTGAGCTTGTGCATGGTTGAACTAATATACAGGGTCCGCCATATTTATGGCTACGGATGTTTGCTATATAAAAATAAATTGGTTTCTAGGAGAATTTTCCTTAATAATGGAGCTTAATATCATCTATTAATTCATCTATTTTATATTGCAGAAGTCTAAGGTGTCTGAATTTACTATTATTTATGGCAGTAGATAGAAATGCAATTGTAACCCTTCATGAAAATGGTGAGAGTAATTCAGTTATTGCAAAAGAGCTCCAAATTCGTCGTGAAACTATGTGGAAGGTGGTAAAAAAATCAAAGAAACTGGTGAAACATGCAATTGACCTGATCAAGGAAGGAAACGAAGTGTCCGAACAAAACAATTGGTCAAAAACACGAGAGATAAGTTGAGGAGAAACCCTTGTCGCTCAGCTGCAAAATTGGCTGCAGAAGCAGGAGTCAGTCAGACATCAATGCGTAGAGTCCTCAAAGTCAAAGATGACCTCAAAACCTCCCCTTACAAGATGCAAACAAGGCATGAACTAACAGACCGTCATGAACGAATGAGGCTCGAAAGATGCCAGCACATTCTGGATCTCATTGAGGATGGCACGCTGCCAAACTTGGTGTTCAGTGACGAGAACAGCAACATGGCGTCAAAATCCCATGTCCGTGATGGTTTGGGCCGCGGTAACCGCCACTAGGACGTCCCCACTCGTTTTTGTCCCTTCAGGAGTGAAATTGAACAGTCAGCGATACATTTTGGAAGGTGTGTTGTTACCTGGGGCCCGTAAACACTTCAACGGCTCACCGTGGAGTTTTCAAAAAGACTGCTCCATCACATGGCTAGAACATGACCCAAAACTGGATTCAGGTCACATCCCAGCGTTCATTAGCAAAAATGAATGACCTTCAAGAAGCCCTGATTTGAATCCTCTCGACTTTTTTATAAGAGCTATTTTAGAGAGTAGGGTCTGCAGAACACCTCATGATTCTTTGGATAGTTTGAAATCTAAATTGACATGAGAATGGGACTTGATCCCTCAAGAAATTCTGCGTGTCTCCTGTGAAGCTTTCCCGCGTAGATTGGAGGCCGTCATTAAAAATAAGGGTGGTTATATTGAATAAATATATCTGAGAATTGTTTAGGTAATTCTTGGCTACAAGCTCATTCAATAAAAAAACAATGAACCTGTTTGTTTCACTGAGAAATAATATAATATTATTTAACATGACGATCTATTGATAATATGATCAATAATATATAATAAATATGACGGACCCTGTAAGGTTGACCCACGTACGGCGATGACGATTTTTCGCAGTCCTGCGCATCTCTAGAGTGACGTAACTGTGGGCACAAAAAGTAAATAGTATAGATCTATACATTGTTTGTATGGCATCTCTGAAAGCATTAAAAAACTGACCTTATCAAAATAGCCCCAAAAAATTATTTACTGCAGGCAACTAGTCATATTTTCAGCAAAACCGGTGTTACAAATCAGTTTGACACAAGAGCCAAGGTGACGTCACACGAGCCAAGGTGACGTCACATTGTAGCGGACCAGCCTTGGCCGCGCTGCAGTTTTCTTTAGCCCGCCGCACCTCTCTACCGAAGACTGAAGAGAAGAAGTATGCATAGGTAGTTTACTCGGGAAGCAGCTCATTGCGAGTAGGCAGCCTACCTTCGCCTGACCTACCGCACGTTGTAATGACTGTAAATATCTGTATTTAATGTCCATATAATGTCTGTTTTCGTAAACCTATATGCATTTAGTGAAAATCTTATGTCGTGGATGCCGGTTTTCCATGAAATTTAAGTAAACCTTATGGCCCTAGAAAGTTTACTGATCTATTTTAATTAATCCTCGCACCTTAGGGCCCGCTTGCAGAGACACAGTAACTTTGATGTATGGAGCTTAGTTCTCCCGCTACAACATGAGCCAAGGTGACGTCGCGGGTGGAATAACAAATGACATCCGCAAGGCTTGTGTGCCTCGTGTACGGTGATTAGAAAGAACTCAATTCTATATACAAAGAAGTAAAATTTGCATCCATAGCTTTTTCTCGTTATTCTGCAGCAAGTGATCTTCTTCTTTGTTGTCATCTATGAAAATGAGATCAGGGAATAATTATACCGTCCAACCCTTGTTTCTCACCAACGGAAAATGAAGCAAACTTCAGTCCCCTTTCCCCTAAACACATCCCTATCTGATTCAAAAATGACAGAAAATGTTTCTTATCTCACTAAACAAAGTGATGCATTGGGAAGGAAAAAACTTTTTGCAAATTCTCGACCACCCTAATATCCACATGCCACACATACTGCTTAGTTTTAAAGGTAGCCCCACACATGCCGCGCCACCTAGCGCACGTGAGATAACGAATCCAAGTAACACTAGTTGCACACGTCTGAGATGTCCAGGTTACACCACCTGCTGCACGTGGTAGTAGTATTTGTGAGCTTAAGTAACTACCATAACCTACCGCAAGTTCTGTTGAAGGCATAAGGTAACTAACTCCACCTACCGCAGGTGGTGTTCGTGGGTTCCTTGCTGCAGTGGCGTTGGCCGCTGTACGCCGGCACCATCCACTACCCCGTGTGGGCGCTGGTGTTGGGCGCTGCCGCCCCCCTCGTCACCCTCGCCCCCCTCGTCATTGTTGCTCTTGTGCACGTCATGGAGCTCGTCTGGAACGGAGTAAGCGCTGGAATGAGCTCATCTAAATATGTTCACGGGAATTAACTAATGATTTTCCATCACATAGATGTATGATCTTTCTTTCCATCCCATCAATGTATGCTCTTTCTTTCCATCACATCGATGTATTTTAATCGATACCAGAGGACACATTGTTATTGCTATTGTGATTGATTATCATCTCATTTCCATGCATGTCTTCTAACACAGACAGAGGGGGTTAAATCAGTATCAATGTCAGTAAATTTGAAACGAATACGTAGCTAATCCTTTTGACTGTCTGGCCGGCGTACTTCATTGACAGTGAGTGTTCCAGTTTATGATCGTGACAGGCGGCTGCTGCCATCTGTTCCCCTTCCATTAGAGCACACTGTCCATAACAAACATGATGCTTCTTCTCTAAGGAGAGACATTGTTTAGAGTTGTCATGTGATTGTCATCTCAACGTCCGAGACGTTAGAGAGAATACATCGGTAATGAAAACAGTCAAGTCCATAATATTGATTAAATCCCATCTCAGCATGTAAGCTGATACATCACTGACAGTTTTAATGAAATACTAATAAGAAAATTTTCAGTGGAATGCTGCCATGATTGAAATAGCTTCCAATAAATGTCATGACTATCCCAGCTTCACTTAAATGCGGCCTTAATTTGAATAACTTCAATGGATCGAGGCCATGATTGGAACAACTTTAATGGAATGAGGTCATGCCGGGAATGGCTTTGATGGAAATAGGTCTTGATTGAAATGGCTTTAATGGAATAAGGTCATGACTGGAAAAGCTTCACTGGAATGGAGACAGAATCAGAAGCCCAAACGACAGGGATAAAGGCTAAACAGGGACGAGTTGGTGAACTTCAGGCAAAGACTGAACACCACCAAAGCGGTTTTTAGCAATTACAACGAGTTTGAATTTTTATGAAAATCAATAAACTATTTCAGTACAGCTTTTCTTCAGCAATAAATATTCCATCTTTCACGGTAAAAATACCAAAAGAGACATTTTCAGAGCGTTTACGTCACTCTGCGTCCTAAGGCAAACGCTCAAATTTCCACAGTGCACAAATGCCTACCTCCACTCATCCCCACGGTCTTGTATTCCTCCTCCAGAGGGGACGCGACATCCTAAAGCACCATCACCAATGGGGCCCAGGTTGTCCCGTGGCCCGTCAACGACTCAACGAAGCCGTGCGACTCACTCGAGAGGCGCAGAGACTCAACACCCGCGTCACAAAGGGCTCCGTCAACATAGCCTTCGACAGCACCGATCTGTAGTGTAGCTTAAGGACCATTTGACGGTGATACATCATTCTCGATTGCACGCCTTGGTTGATTTTTTGCGTCGATGCTCATGTGCGTGCGGAGGGACGGCTCAGGTGGAGTCAAAGGACGACGGAAGAGAAGGAAATACGCGCAAGAAGGAAGAGCGGCCAAATAGGCCATCGCCTTCACGGGACTGTCGATCAAAGGAGGTGCTGAATGCCGTGGCAAAAGGTGTTAGCTCCCAGGGAACTGTAGTGACCCAAACAAAACTAGTTCAGCACTGAGCGGTGGGTCAGGAAAGCGAAGCTCCAATATAAGAGACAGCGGGTGGCAGCTGAGCAACCAGAACCCTGTTGATCTCAGCGGATTCGGATTCTCAGCAGAAAGTCCTTTTAGCTTCCGCATATGAACCCGCCGAAGAGGGACCACAAAAAGACTAAATCTAGACTGGAGAGTAGCTTTGATAGGTCTGTCTGCAGACGGAGCAGAAACGATGTGAAATGAGGTTTAAGGCCCTGATTGAGAACCGAGAGGCTTCGAACAGGCTTGGCTCTTCCCTATGCGTTACATCGCAAATTAGAATAGACTTTACTCCACTCGTAAATAGATGTCAATATGGATTTTTCAATGCTTACCCGGCTATTTATTTATAAGCGGCGACCAGTAACAAAAATATATAAATTCTGTATTAAAAGTTTTAATGAGAGGATATTTCAAGAAACTTTGAATACTATTGTTCATCAAGTCTGCTACTTTTATACTTTTTTCGAGACGTAAACGGGTTGTAATTTTTATTCTCCATTGAATGGTATACTCGGCATTCCTTGATCAGCCTACTTGTTGTAAATATTATTTCTCAAAAAATAGTTATGATCGAGCCTGCTGATTCGCGGAAGGAAAATCCCGCATACTAGCTGCTCAAATGGAGGCGTTGTGGAAGTATGAGGGGAAATAGAAGTCGTAAATTACTCGACTGTCAGTTCACGACGGGCGGCATGGTAAAGGCGAACTCAATGAGGGGCGAGGAATCATACGTGGCCAGTGGTCGGCCTAGACCAATTAGTTATAGCCGACCGTTGGCCATTCCTCGGCCACCTGAAAGTGACCAGGTGCCACGCAGTGTTGCCAGCTTTTTTCTTGACGTGAATACCAGATTGCCTAGCTCAGAATACCAGAAATTCTATTGTTCAAAACAGACGATTACCTCCAAATTTAATGAAATTATTCGTCAGAAAAATAAAAAAATTATATGTACTGTGCATTTTCCTGGCTTGACGATAATTAGCCAAATTGAACACGTTATATTTTATCCCTCTGTTTGGAACATTTTGACACTTTTCTTTTCCTGCGTTTGATTACATTGACACTTTTTCCTTTTTTATCACAGTGTGGCACTTCTCCCCCTTCACTCAACATGAGCAGGCCACGGAAACAGGTCATCTTCCTTTTGCTTATTTTCGTATTTGCTTATTTTCGTATTCGCTTCCTTTTGCTTATTTCGTATTGCCTTTATCTAACATTTCGGGTGTGATCACTTGTTGCGGTTGAGTAGGTCCGAATAACGGACTTCAGTACCTTAGTTGAAATTTATTTCGTTGCTTGTTTTTCACATAGATGACTTGTGAAAACACTCCACGAATGCATTGGAGACAGGTCAAAGTAGACAAGTGATGCAGTAGGCAGCCAGTTCTATGAATGGATGATGATTTTGAAGATCAATGAAATATTGAATGGCACCCTAGAATTCAAGTGGCACTGAAACAAGTAAGTGGCACTGTAGAATTCAAAACCACCAAAGTAGTGGAGCTTGCGTCGCAGAGATCAGTTCAAAAACCTCACTCGTCCTAGGTCATATCATCACTGATCAGTAATCAATCAATGATCATCACTCTCGTGCTTATATTGCACTAATCACTTACGTTAAATGTTAACAATTAGATTGGGGTTATAACCACCCAAGCGGTAAACTTGCGGTTCCAAAAATGGCGGGAAACCTCTAGTCGCGCCGCTCTGAAGGTAATCTATATAATCCACGCCAACGCTGGAGGAAGTTCAAACTTCAGAGGTGGAACTTAATGCAGTAAATTTGCAGAAAGTCAGAAAATACCAGATTTAGGCAAATATACCAGATCTAAAATATTCATACCAGACATCTTCTGGAAATACCAGATTTGCGAAATCTGATATGGAAATATACCATCTGGCAACGCTGGACTGCCGCGAGAAAGGGGCTGGCTATGATATCATATTACAAAGAGTATAAGCTCGAGGGTAGTGACTGGCCGAGCTTCAGGCAGATCAAAGATTTCAAACGATGGTCGCGAAAACCTCGCTCTCAGACTTCGCTGCGTTCTGAGTACAAGCCTAATTAATATTAATTATTAAGGACCTGAGGGAGCTGGCAAGGTATTGTGCACATGCGAAGTCCTGATGGGAAAACAGGGGAAGATCGCCCACCTTTTTTGAGACATTCAGTTGCTATCACTAAACGAGTTCTGATTCATCTGTAGGCTTGCACAGCGGTGCGGTAGGCTCCGAGGTACCAGAAGTGAACTGAATAGTTAAGGATTGGGCGTGTTATAGTTATGAAGGTGACACTGATCTTCCTTTTTAAATCCAATTTCGTATCGCCCAGGCTTTTCGAATACGCAGGATACTAATCAAACTTTTCAAATATCTGCATAACTTATTTTGATTACTCATTCTGTGGTTATGATCCCATGCAAACTTCGACTACAGACTAATTAGTGGCATGTTCCAGTCTATTAACAACTTCCACGAATTAATTAATTTTATACTTGGCCGCAGGAAGACCTTGATCTACCAGTTTTTGTTTATTGGCTCATATATGATTCGTTCCTAATTTATTGGTGTTGTAGCTTCTCACGCCTAATTTATTTGTGTGGTTTTTACAGGACTACGTTCCCAGAAGCTTACTTGAAGCTAGAAATCAATGCCAAAGTTTTTAGTGTTAAAATTTCTTTAAGAAAACAATTTGAATATTGCTCATTTTCCCTTCAATTTTTTATTGGATCCCTAGATACTGAAAATGCTGCCTCTTTATAATTTCGGTATGCACTGCTGGTGTGAAAACTCGAGTCTCTGAGATAGTTTACAACATCCAATATATCATCGTGCCTCACCCTGTAATCCTTTTATTTATGATTACTAATTACTCTCAGTCTAACTACTATATTATTCTCCTGCTTTAGCTCATGGACATTAATAAGAACATATCAGAACTCAGAGAAAATTCGTATAGTTCATCTAATAATAAATTAATAAACGGATGTCATAGAAACGACACATGTGTGAACACTGAACAGTTTAATTCAATCTGACCATTGACTCCCGTGATTAGAGCGTCGGTAATTCTGATTTGAATTATATTATACTGTATAGAACTTAGTTTGAGGGTGAATTAATTAACAACTTGAGTTATGAAAGTTATTGTATGGTAGAGACTTTGAGGACAGGTTTTAAGAAGGCTACAGTAATTTGGGTTGAAACTGTATAAAGCTTGTATAAGACGCCAATATTCTCGAGACCGTGAGACCGAGGGTTTGTTTATAGTTTGGAACGGACGAGGTTACCAAAGGGTTGACTCTTGTGTAACTCGAAACTGTCGCGGAGTACCTTGCTAGGCTTATGTGTGCGTGACGTCTCCCTATATAAGGGGCCAAAAATTCACGCCAAAAGGTTATATTGAAGTCACGGTCTCGAGTACGGTCTGCTGTCTGCTGACGTTGTGACGGCTGAGGCCGTGAGGCCAGCGGTTTCGCCGCTTTCGAACTTCGGCTTTCGCGAGAAACCGAGACTCACCGAGGCCGCTACGATTCCTGTGAGCACGTCATAAAGATACAAGGGACCTTCACGACTTCGACATATTAATGTACTGTCAACATCAACAATCTGGCTGCGACTCAGCCGTGAGACAACGAGAGAGACCACGAGATGTCTAACGATTATAACGCCGGCATTCTTGATCATGCCTTATGTGCAATACTAATTTTAGACAACCATTTTTTACCTTTGTATATTGCTTGTTTACAGAAACCGATTTTATAAAGAAAATGAAAACGAAAAATCGTGTATTCAAATCCTTCGACAAACGAATATACGTAACAGTCATGAACTATTTTAGCTCAGCTGTTGCCTACTGCTAGGTGATAGCAAAGAAATTTTATTAGATATAACTACCAACCTCCATTGCTCAGTCTGGATTTCAGTCTGTTCATTATTTATTATTTTCATGTAGTATCATGTACAAGAAACTTGGTTATTAATTTTCATTCTTGCTGTTGCCTAAGCAACAATGAGTCGAGTCTTGATGCATGCGATAATTATTTATAAGCCTTTGTCGTCCACCCAATTCATGTCTGCCACCACAATAAACAAACGTGCTGGTGCTTAATCTCAATGTTAACTTCTATTTGTAACTTCACACGTTCAGCAGTTAGACTGTCTCATAAAGTTTAAATCTAGAAGTGCAGAAAAAGTGTCATTTATTTACACAAACGATTTTTGTAGAAAATAATTTTGAACTTTTGAGCATTTCAACGAGAATTATTGAGCATGTAGAACGCAGTCTGAAATAAAATCATTCAATAAAAATTATACAAATTTTATTTACTGGTTAAAATTGTTAGATTGTTCTGTACAAGATGAGTTCAAACAGTTGCTGCATTAACTGACAGGATCGATGGTGACAGGTCATATGGCCTATCAAGGATTCGAGTTATGTCAAGAAATATTTATGAATTTAATGTGGATTAAATTTAATCAAATTCAAGCGGTAAACTGAGAGTTGGAGATGAGCTTGGAGTAGGTTAAGCAAGGATAAGTTAGATCATTATGATATAATAATAAATAATCTAACCTAATCTATCTTAGCCTAAACTAACCTAATGCAACTGAAAGTTTCATTTTGAAAAATAAATGTAAAATAATTCCTTTCGCAGCGTATTGCCTAATAAGTCCTTGTGTTATGAATTTCTTGCAGATGCGTACAGAATTGAGGGAAAATAGCTATTGAGTTGCGCAAAAAATGCTTTATTGTATTTTAATCGAACAGGAAATGTCGAAGTATACCGCGGCGAATCGCCGATAATTAGTTATGTTCTGAATATCATGCATAGCCTAAAGGCTCAGAATTCTGAGCTAGGTGTTTTAAATGTCATTTTCCCCGCGTTTTTTGATGTTTGTACTTAATTTTCTAATGTAAAATCTTCGTGTGGTTATTCTTCGTGCAAGTTCACGTCTTCTAAATTCATAACAATTGTTTCCGATATATCCGCTATTTTGTCTATTCCCGACAAATTCCTTGAACTAAATAGTACTGTTATAATTTGAACTGTTATACAAAGGGTCATTGTATGTAAATCTTCGGCCCTTTGATTTGTAAGTGATATTGTAACTGCATGCAGCAGCGAGTAAAAGAGTTTGCACAGACCTCAATAATTTTAGTTTAGCTACAATTAATAGCAGTAAGAAAATTTCTAACTGAGAAATCAGCTAGAAGTTTGCTTGGTTTCCTCCAGATACTCAAAAGAGCCATAAGAAGTAGCGTGACAATTTCACTTCAGTCATTGAACTCAACCTTCCAACGGGAGGCACAAGCTGGCAACCCTCGATCAGCTTATAGCTACCTACGGTTTTTGTGTTCGGCTCATGTTCATAAGAAGGATATTAACATAACATAACATAGTGATGTCGGCGCTGAAGTGTAGGCCTGATGTGGCTGTCGCCGATTCTTTTCCTTTTCGTGCCTTGTTCATAGATCTAAACTCGTGTCATTTGACCGGATCTTTTCATGACTGGCGATAGTTTGAAGTAGCTACTAGACTTCCACCGGGTTCGATAAGGAGCTAGGCATTTCAAATCTGAACATATATTTTTCCATAGCTTTATCTAGTCTGTTCTTGAACGCGTTCATACTTGGGGGCCAACGATGTCATCGGGAAGGCTGTTCCACATGTCAGTGATTCGAAGCGAGAAGAAATTTTGTCGCGTGGAGAAGTTGCAGCGCAGTTTTTTAGTTTATAGCCGTGGCCCCCGGTGTTGGTTCTTGTTTCAAGTTCTAGTAATCCTTCGGGGACCTTGTATAAACCATTAGTATACTTGTATACTTCAATGAGGTCCCCACGCAGACGTCGATAACTGAGGCTTGGAAGCTTCATAATCTTCAATCTTTCTTCATAGGACTTGCCCTTCAAGCCTGGAATTATCCTTGTTGCACGTCTTTGAACATTCTCTATTAAATTTCTGTCATTTTCGAATCTCGGTGACCACACAACGTTTCCAAACTCTAGACTCGGGCGTACGACGGCAACAAACAACTGCTTCATCGTTTCTGCATCTAGGAACTCGTATGAGCGTCTGATTAGTCCAAGAAGTTTGTTGGATGTGTTAGCTTGCGTTTCAACATGCTTAGAAAATTTCAGCTCCTTGTCGACATAAACTCCGAGATCTTTTTCCACACTAGACTTTTCAATCATTACTCTCTCGTTGCAACCATGTCTTCTCATACTGTAATCTTGCTGTTCATTGTTCTTTCCGAGGTGAAGTACTTTACACTTGTCAGCATTAATTGTCTACCATTATTTAATTGTGCGGAAATTATTCCTCTCTATAGCGATGTTCTCATTCAACATCAGAATTCCACTATAATTTTTTAAATGGGTGATGGACTTGCAAATAATTTTAGTTTACTGCATGATGGCGCCGACATTTTAGACCCTTCCTCGGCTGCCGTCTACTGGCTATCGTCTTGTCAGTCGGTCAGTGACTGTCGTGAGGGAAGATACGAGTGCATATGAGGCAAGCATTTCCTGCCTGCTTCGCCAGTCGGGCATAAAGTTCTTTTCTGCTAGGTACCTAAAAATTTATTATTTATGTTGAAAAGGAAATGTTACAAAATCCCCACTCTTTGGTGGCTGCAACGTTCATCATGGACACATTCCTTGGACGTCAATTTTAGTTATTTTTAAGTCAATATCTGAAAATGTTTAAGTCTTAATACTATAATAATATTATTAATAATATTGTTATAATATAATACTCTCCATATCGATGAAATTTAACTCGAATTGAATTATTACGGACATAAAAATCTGCAAAAAATTGACTCTTCCTGTTTAAACACATAAAAAATTTTCCTTCGATCATTTTTATCTATTTGATTCGGTTTAGATGCAAAATTTTCAACATATTCAATTGTATATTTTTGTTGACACTGTACGGACAAATTTTCATGAAGTTCATTTATATTGTTGACGTCTCCATGGGAAAAATTCAAGTAAAATTTGTTTTATCACCGATCGCCAGCGACGTTTTTCAATTAGTTATTTAAGGTAAAAGAACCTTTCCTGGCTAGACCCAACCTTAGTAAAATTGTAAAAAAAGTGTCTAAAAAACATTTTTCACACCTCTAGCCCTCACCTAACAAGATTTTCGTTGCTGAAATCAATAAATAAAAGGTTGCTGAAATCAATAAAGTTTTCTAATAGCTACTTCTGTAGCAATGACGTTTTTCCGCAGGTCACTTATTAGCTGGTTAGTTATATGTAGCAGCTCAACTAGAGTACCTAAAGATAGGAAACATATTCCAGCTGGTCTGTATTAAAAATTCGCTATCCACTAGGCTAGTGTTAGAAAAGTAATTGCCGGTTGGTGTCTACTTGACGAATCATCTCTCATGACGTTTTTCTTGTTCTCGCTCAAACAATACATATTTTCAAACATCAATTGGCATGCTGCAATTTTTCTCACACTAATGTCGCAAGTTTCATCAGACAACTTTTCTCAACAATATAACTTGTTATTCTCAGGCCTGTCTGACACCGGCCTTATTAGGTATGTCATTGAGGCATAATTAAATATCGAACTGTAAATACCATTCCATAATTACCTAGGATGAAATATAGAATAATAGATGTTGAGAACAATGAATCTGTAGTGAATACGTGGAATCAATGTTTTTGATCATGAAGTAGAGTTCAATATTAAATAACCTGCAGCCCCTTCTAGACACGCATTCGAAACATTCTCTGCCTCGGTCAACCTAGCTAGGTAGGTATAGAGAGGTTGTGACTCAGGCATCGTATGCTATATGCCGCCAGTGTATACAGTATATAGAGGCTAGAAAAACCTTCAAGCATAAATCTATTTGCGTTTCCTTATTAACACATAATTAATAATTTGATATGTATTTCGGAATCAGGACAAAAAGTCCTGATTAACTTCTGAAAACCTATCACTAAAGCCAAAATAACGCTTAAAATAACATTCTAGTTTTTTTAAATTTCTTTGCAGAAACTCTGAAATGGTATGATAGAAAAATATGTCGGTTGGGACTCGAGTGGCAAGTATCCAAATACAAGGCACAACATAAATCTAGAACTTCAAGGCACAACCCCAATCTAGATCCTCAAGGCACAACCCCAGTCTAGCAACTCATAGCACATCCACAATCTAAAACCTCGAGGCAAAACTCTAATTCAGAACCTAAAGGCACAAACGCAATCTAGAACCTCGAGACATAACCCCAATCTAGGACCCCAAGACAGCACGAATCTAAAACCTAAAGGCAGAACCATAATTCGAAACCTCAACATCCAACCTCACTCAATCTGGGCCTCAGAACACAACCCAATCTACGTCCTCAACTCACAGCCAACTTATATAGGGCCTTTAATGACAACAAAATTCTATGGTATCAACACTCATTTCTAATTAAGAACTCTAATATACGAGTACTACCCTAATTTTAGACATCGACACTAAGCCCTAATGATGCACCCCAATACACGACATTTGTCATGAACAAGATGGGTCACGATACCAACTCGAATTAGGCCCCCAAGACACAAGCCACTCCATGACCGCAAAACAACCCCTGTTAGGACTCCAATTCCTGACACTTGAGCATGAGCACGGCGGGTCAAACGGACCAAGCTTCCTCCAAGAAGCACCACACCGACAACACCAGCAGCAACTCAAGGTCCATCCAGCATGACAGCATCAGCTACCAGGACACCAGGGGGCACTGGGGCAGCAGGATGGAGTTCCTACTTGCCTGCCTCGGCTACTCGGTGGGATTGGGGAACTTGTGGCGGTTCCCCTACCTGGCGTATGAAAATGGAGGAGGTGGGTGGCCGCATTGCCGCGTACCGCGGCCGGTGTATTATGTATAACGATGTGTTTTCTTCATATTTGTGATCTATAATTGTATTTTTGTAGAAAAAAATATATATATAAATATTATGAATTTGGCGCGGATCGGCCAGACCGACACTGAACCGGCCGGATAATATTTGTTATACATAAAATAAAACAGGGTAGAAAATAATCTCATACAACCAATGACTGTCTCCACGCTAAGAAAATATAATAATTATAATTTAAACACCTTATGCGACATCAGTGGCACTAATTCTTAATTTGTACTTATTAGCTCTCCTAAGCTCGTACGCTGTGTTAAATTGGTTGCACATTTTCGACAGACGATATTTCAATAACGTGATACATCATACTTTAGTATTTGTTTACAGATTTAGTATTTGTTTACTCAACTGATTAATGAGCCATTATTGTTAAATCGCATTCGGATGCAATTGTTGATTTTTTACTTACATGGATTATGGTATAAATGATTGCACATCCTCATCAGGATACCGTGTGTTTATCAAGTGTTAGCAATGTGTTCTGAAGTTTTACGCACATTGTCAACGCAGAGGCTGCCGCTTCATAGATGTTGTCGAATCAATTATGTATTCCTTCTTTCCTTGTCGAACAGACAATAGAAGATGAGTGATATTGTTTAAAAAATTGCATACTTGACTTTATTTTGCTGAAGAAGCTTCTACTGGGGTCTCTTTTTCAGCGGCGTTCCTGTTGCCGTACCTGCTGCTGCTGGTGATCGTAGGTCGTCCCCTCTACCTGACTGAGGTGGCACTCGGGCAGTACAGTCAGCTGGGGCCCCTGCACACCTACAGGAAAGTCGCACCTCTTATGGCTGGTATGGGGGGGCCTTGTGTGAAATCTATTTAAACGCAATCGTGTTTAGTGTTTAGGTACCATTGCTACAGTCTTGAACATCATCCAATATGAATACATGTAGGAAAACATGATGGGAAATTTTCGCTTCTTGGCTGAGGATAGCCTTCGTGCGGACACGATGCGCACCATTCACCATTCTACAGTTCCATGCCCTGTGCTCGTGCTGAGATAGAATAGAATAGAAGTGTCGGCGTTGAAGACATAGGCCCATGGCCTGTTGCTGATTCTTGAACTTTTCGTGACTTGATTCACAAGGGATCCGGCCTTTTGAACCCGATCTTTCCATAACTGACGATTGATTGAGATAGTTGCTGGACTTATTGCCTGCTCCGTAATTTGCTAGGCATTTTAAGACTGAACATATGCTCCTGCATAGCTTCGTCTGGACTTATTGCCTGGTCCGTAATTTGCTAGGCATTTTAAGACTGAACATATGCTCCTGCATAGCTTCGTCTAGTCTGTTTTTGAAGATGTTCATACTCGGAGCTTCAACGATGCTATCAGGGAGGCTGTTCCACATGTCGGTGACTCGAAGCGAGAAGAAATGTTGTCGCATGGATGTCTTCCAACGCTGTTTTTTTAGTTTATAGCCGTGGCCCCTGGTGTTGGTTCTTGTTTCAAATTCTAGTAATCCTTCTGGGACCTTGTATAAGCCATGAGTATACATGTATACTTCAATGAGGTCCCCACGCAGACGTCGATAATGGAGACCTAAATCTTTTTCCATTGTCGACTTCGACATCATCACTCTGTCGTTGCAACCGTGTCTTCTCATACTGTAATCTTGCTGTTCATTATTCTTGCCAAGGTGGATAACTTTACATTTGTCAGCGTTAAAACGCAGCTGCCACTTATCAGCCCAGTCAACCAGCCTGTCAGTCAACCAGCCTGTCAAGATCACCTTGCAACTGTACTTTTCGCGACGTATTTCTTCAATTTCGGCTTTAAAAACAGAAAACATAGAAGAGCACTTCTCTTCCACCATTTTTTCGCTTTTTACAGCGTTAAGTGCAGGTTGTTGTACTTGTTGTACAGCATGTTGTGTTTGGAGTGCTGCATTATTGTGTGAGTAGTATCCGGCGGATTGAGGTGTATGATTTTGTGTTGTATTCTGTGCGCCATACCATATCGAAGGCTTTGTCACATCGCGGAGCACTATTTCTACGGTGTATCTTTATGCTAAGTCTGTGGGATAGAATAGAAGTGTCAGCGCTGAAGAAATATGCCCATGGCCTGTCTCCGATTCTTGTACTTTTCTTGTATCTAATAATATGCGTTTAAAAATTACTTTTTAAAGACAACACTTCTAAATAATCCAGAGTCTCCGATTTTACACATGTACAATGAATTTCTGATTTTATTTTCAAATATTACAAAAATTATTTTTCAATTTTTTTAATATCTGAAAATAATTAATTTTTAAAAATTATTTTTTCTGTCAATTGATTCATGCATTGTCTCCAACAATGCATGAATTCAGATCGATTCAGACAGGTAGAAATGTGTTAAATATCGATTATAGGATTTGTAGCAGACAAAATTATGCTTTCAATTTTTTCCATTAAAATATTCATTTAAAAATTACTTTTTAAGTAAAACACTTCCGAAGAGGCCATTGCCTCCAATGTTACACATGTACAATGAATTTTTAGTTTTATTTGTAAACACTAAAAAATTTGATTTATTGGATATTAAAATTTTTATATTTTTAGAATTATTTATTCTGTCAATCAATTCAAGCATTGTCTCCAACTTTAGGCAAGTGTGCAAAATTTCAGATCGAGAGGACAATTAGAAGTGTGTTAAATGTCGATTATAAGATTTGTATCAGACAAACAAACAAACAACAAGTAGTGAAGTTAAAGAGAAGTGTTGTAAAAAAAACGGCCAATTTGGCCAGATCTTTTCATAATTCATGTTGGTTTAAACAGGCTACTGGACTCATTACTAGGGTGCTAGGCATTTCAAGACTGCATTTCATACGGTGCTATGCATTTCAAGACAACATATACTACTGCATACCTTATTATGCATGAAGGCATACGATCAATATGATCATGATCGGGAAATTAGTCCGCGTAGATGGTGTGATTGCACATGTAAAACAGGTAGTTTTACATATCCAAGGAGCAGGTTTTTGGCAGGATGTATGAGTTTGAGCGATGTGAAGCCTGTAGTACCAGGTGGCTTTGGAAATAATTCGGTGTGATATGGCATAGATTGAGGTAACGTTTGCGTTCTGCGCGTGTTTTGTCCAAATACCTAAGTATGTCTATTTCAGTATTTCTACTGGTGTAAGGCAGTATTGTGTGGGAACTGCGTGCTGTGATTAGGTTTGTTTGAATAAGGTCAAATTTGTTCTCTGGAAGGATCTACGAGGTCGAATGTGTATTAGTAATAGGTTTGCAGTAATGGTGGCCATTATGAGAATGTGATTGTAGGGTGTGATTATTCCTGATAGTAGGTGTATGCATGGTATAGAATTCCTCAATGTTGTATATGACTCTTTCTGATGATTTTGTGTTATTGTGGGTTATGAGGCTTGGAAAGTAGAGGCCGAAATGAGCACATCTTGGAGTAGCAATTTCCGAGTGTTGTGTGTCTAGCGTTTAAATGTGCCATTAGGTAATCAGTAGTGTTGGAGGTCGATATAATCGCTGTAATCTGCACGAGGTGGGATGTTTTTTTATTTATTATTATTTATTTATTTTGATGGATCCTTGTTGAATATCAGCTGTGATGGCGAGCTTGCCTGTGTGAAACTTGTGGCGGAGTTTAAGAAAATCAACTGCTTATGTAATATGTATCACAATGTAACAAATTATTTTTAAGTGGAGCTCAGCAGCATATTTTGTTACGAGCTTAAAAGTTCGCCAAAGTGTTTAGAAGGAAAAGAAGAATAACAGCTTAGAATACAGCATAAATTGAATTAGTCAATTTAGCCGATGGATTAATAATATTTTAATTAAAACTTCGGTGAATGGGACTTTAATTAATAAATATTTTAATAATAATAATAATTTAATAATAATTAATTTAATATCGTCATTTAAGTAATTATTTATATATGTACAAATAATTTTTTTTATATTTTTCTCATTTTATATTTTTGACTTAATTTGATTCCCACCAGGCATAGGATACATGCAGCTCATCTCTGAGATTCCTTCGGTCTCCTCGCTGATGATCATTCTAAGCTACTCCCTGCACTACCTCTTCACCAGCCTCACTCACATCGGCCATACCGTGCGTAGCTATTACTTATTAAGGGCTTTTAATGCCGTTATTATCAACACGATGAAACATTTCAGAGAAACGTCTATTATAGCATGATGAATCATTTCAGGACATTTATCATAACATTTGATAAAGGACAATAACTATAAGCCGATACCACAATCCATAGAATAAATGCGTATCAAAGACGTCATGTATGCAGAAGGCGCTATTTTGATTTTGGATTTTCCAATTTTATTGCTTATTATTCGTAAAAATTATTTATAGTGCGTTTGACAGTAATATATAAATCATAACTAAAACGGAGTTAAAGGAATTATTAACGGCAACACAGAATTTACTGCTGACATTACATGCACCAACTTGGTCAGGATAACAAATAAGAGGAACCGCGTTCACGGGTGCTGCCTCTCATCTTGTCAGTAACTATGCAGATTAATCCGTCATGACGCTAAATAACTACATGCATTTAATTGCAATTGAAACTAAAGCGAAGAAAACAAGTGCAGTGCAATGTAGGTACTTTGAGATTCGGAGAAGCAGGTTTGCTCCCGCCTGGGGGAGGAGGTACTACAAGAAATATAAGAAAATCTAGAGTAAACGTGGCAGCTGAATTCTCGTCCGGGCTCGCTTGTGGGCATATTTTTGTCAAAAGAGCGCCACTAATCAATGATATTATACATATAATAAGCTCGGTTCATTTAGCTAACATTCTCGTCCTTCAATTACGTAATTAGCGTTCCACCCGGAAGAATGTTGAAAACAAAAACTTGAACTATAGCTCTCTTCTTTGAAAAGCTGCATGATTTGCAACAGTGCCCATTCAGTCAAACGTTACCTATTCGGTTTTCAAGTTTACAATGGATCTTTGATCCTTGTGATAACACTTAAAAATCTAGTGCATGCGTATGATTTGATGTGATGAGAAAGCTCAAGGTACCCTTGCTTAGCAACAAAATTAAATTTGTATTTACGATTCAAAAACTTATCATAACACTTACATCAGCCTGTAATTCACTCATAAATATTGTGATCTCAACATAAGTGATAATTGCGATGAAGAGTTTTCGTAAAAATTTGATACATAAGTTGATCAACCAAATTGGTACTTAGTATCCATTTTTCTCATTCAGTTGCCGTGGTTAAAGTGTGACCCCGCATGGGCGACGGAACAGTGCCACGTGATGGGGGTAGCAAACTCATCCTGCCTCGGCAGTAACAACACTGGGGCGTGCACCTCTTCCGACCAATCGTCTGCAATTCAGTACTGGAAGTAAGATTAAAAGTGAACTTAAAGGTGTTTATAATATAGACGGGGCAAGTTGTAACAGCTACTACCCTAACTAAATGTGGATTGCCTATATGCATCGGCCGAATAGTCACTATACACTCGGCGCAAGGTTATTCTGGTTCTGTTTGGCCACACAATCGAAATCAGTTTCTGATCAGAATCTCCTATCCGACTTCATATTCGCCTGAGACTATGACAAGGGTTGGCCGAGCCGAGTCGTACCAAGCTAGCAAGCTGCCCAGATGCTGCAAAGCTAACCCTGAGCCGAAGCGGACATAGAGAAGCTGATTTACGTGCTCACCGAGTCCTAGGTGGCCCTAATGCAGGATCGAGCGCGCCTCTAAATTTTGTTAGGGTAGTGACGTCTACAACTAGCAACCTGCAGTTTTATGGGCAAGAAATGTTGTACACGACACAAGTATTGCGTAAGAGTATTTTTCATATGTCTATTATTTCGCATAACAGCCTCCCAAATAAAATGATTAATACCTAAAAATAGATAACCGATCACTAGTGGATTGCTACATGTTTTATAAACGAGTACTAGTGATAGAAATTTACATTAACATAAGTGGAAGTTACACACTCGTTGCCACGACATTCTGTTGAATGTTGTATTCTCTCACTATTAAAATGGTAAATCAGCTCAATAAAATATTCAAAAATCATAAGAATTTCCAAACAGTAATATCTATCTATCAATATTTAGAAACAAATCTAAAACTTAAAGTACCACCGTCTTTGATTTATGTTACATCAAACTAATAAACAATGAATGACCAGACGTACAAAATATTCATCAGATTTGTAATTTCATAAAATTTACACCAAGTTAGATATAAGCAAAGCGTTACTCTGAAATATGAACCTTAGCCTTCTTCATTCTCAGCTGACCGTTATAGTTGATCACGTGACCAGCTCCTCGCTAGTTGCTCCTATTTTCAGCGTTGTTGCATTTGCCTCTACACGAGGCAAGTAGACTGTTGATTAGTTGCGGTTACTACTCGCAAGTTCTGTAGCGGCTACAACTTGCCCCGTGTACATTCACCGTAAGCTTTTATTATCAATCATGATTATGCATCGGCTAATATTGTGGTTTTTCGAATAAATTTGCAGGTTTTTAAAGTAGGTAAACAGCAATGAGACTCCACATAATTTTTACATATCGTAATGATTATTCATTCCTAATGAGTAGTCCTGACTCTTATGTTATATGCCGCAATCCTGAGGAATGCGAGGAATGCCAAAGATGTCCAGTCGTTTATCTATAATGACTCTTATACATTTCTGGTATGACACGCTCGTATCATTGACGAGGACCTTTCTTATCTCGAATTAGACACTCTAAAATATCGAAATCACTTGCTCATAACTCTTAACCGACTTCATCATATGTATCACTTTGATATAGCTAACATCTCTCAAATAGCTCACCTATGTGTTCGGACATTATTCCTATCTCATCTATGATACCACTTTCTCGTATCTTTGAATGAACGGACTCATTGCACTTATCTCTCTGCTCTGAAACAGACACGAGGTGTTGCGACTGGACTCGGTTGGCCTCGTGAACTTTGGGGAGTTGGGAGGCCTGATCCCCTCGCTGGTGTTGTGCCTCTTCGCCGGGTGGGTGATTACGTGCCTCTGCCTCATTAAGGGCATCAAGACTTCGGGCAAAGTCGTCTACTTCACGGCAACCTTCCCTTTCGTCGGGCTGCTTGTCCTCATGATCGCTGGAGTCTCGCTAAGCGGAGCATCGAAAGTCAGTGGATGTTATCCTAGAGATATTAATGTTTTTAAAATCTGCGCATATTTAAAACTTTATGATGAACTCAAATCGTGCGTATTGGTTTAAACTTGACACTTTTTTTACAATTCAACCCCAAAAAAACACAGAAACGAGCGCATCCAAAATACTCGTTCAATATGAAACAAACAACTTTAAGGTATATATCCTTGAATTTCAATCAGGTTTTTCACCCTGTAGCTGGGTGCCACTGTCCTAACTTTTTATATATTGATATCGTACAACAAAAACATTTTTTTGGTCGTTCGCCCAAGAATGCCCAATGATAATCAGCGCCAAGAATGCCCAAAGTATCCGGATGATTATAATTATTAGTACCAGGTTTTGTGAACATCTCTACTGTTTGCCACATTCCCAAAGACGATAATCAACAGGTAAGTAGTCAGGAGACAAGGCTGGTCACTGGAAGTCAAATGGTGCTAAACCAATGGGGTTTCTGATGCGGGCTCTTTACCTAGCCGATGAGGACGATACCTATAGCCAGTAACCTTCTACTTCTTGTTAGACCCAGGGTTACCAGATGGTGTTTTTTCCGGACTAATTCCGCGATTTAGTTGGTTTCTATTGCGTTGGCCAGCTAAAATTTATGATGGCGGCACTTCCTTTTTAAATTCAAAAAGTGTAAAAAAAGGACAATGGAATTTTTACACCAAAACCTACAAATATACTAGTATATATTGAAGTAAAGGCTATTTTTCAGCCTTTGGCTTGAGCTTATTTTTCCATAGCTTTATCTAGTCTGTTCGTGAACGCGTTTATACTCGGAGCAACAACGATGTAATCGGGGAGGCTGTTCCACATGTCGGTGATTCCAAGCGAGAAGAAAAGTCACCTGGGTAAATTGCAACGCAGTTTTTTAGTTTATAATCGTGGCCCCTAGTGTTGGTTCTTGTTTCAAATTCTAGTAATCCTTCTGGGATCTTGTATAAACCATGAGTATACAATCCTTTCCCTCAAGATAGATTCCATTACCTTACAAACACTTGTCGACTGACAGGGCGATAGTTACTGGGGCTACTTTTGTCACCTTTTATAAAAATGGTGTAACATGAGATTCTTTCCAATCGGTCGGCAAATTTCCTTCGTTCAAGGTTCTTTGAAAGAATACTGTCAATGGGCCGGCCAGGGGCCGTATTATCAAAACTTCGTATGTAAGCAAAATCGACTTACGAGTGGCGTAAGTGCTGACTTGATGACGTAACTCTAGAGGTGGCATTATCAAAACATTTGCGCGGGAAGATAAGTAACGTAACTGTACGCCTGCTCGGAGATGTCGTAAGTGAAGTTCCCCTCAAGTTTAGAGTGTCTGCATGCTGAAGCGATAGGAAACTATTGATTTACTAGTAAGCAGCAACACCTTGACTTGTGATAGAATTTTGTCAATAATCCGACAGCGCGGATTATACACGCATAGAATGATGGCTTTACTTGTGATATCTCCACTACTTGATCGTGCAACATTTGCACGATCAAAATATGTGATCGTGCTAAACAGTGCTATTGGAAAAAATTCAATTGAGTTAATGCCAGAAACTGATTTTGTTTTCCTTTTACGTTATATTTTACAAGCAAATGCATATTACGTTATATTTTACAAGCGCGAAAGCAAAGCGTTCGCGCCCAACTCTCTTCATTCGTTCCTTCTAGTCGGTACTTCATATCTCTGCCAACCATAATTTAATCTCCGTACGCAGATTTCTTCTTCAACTCACGCTGTTTATTAAAAAGAGTTCACAACTATTTTAGAACGGCTTTTTTCTGAGCCAACAAGGAGCAATACCGACAGACAGCATTCGATAGTCGATAGGTACCATCGAAGGTATCGATTCCCGCCATCGAAATTCCCAGAATGTAAACAAATCCAAAGCCTCTGATTGGTCAGTTGGCCAGATGGTTTTGATAGTACGCTTTTAGCTAAGCCTTACGTACGAATGTTTTGATAATGCCAAAATATGAGTGTACTTACGTAATACGTAACTTTTTGTCGGAAGTACAAAAAGTTACGAAGTTTTGATAATACGGCCCCAGGACGGTTGCTAATTCTTTGAGCAATATGGGATGGAAGCCGTCTGCGTCTGGTCCATATGACTTGTTGGGATTTAGAGCGACCAGGCGCTTGAGAACCTCTTCTTCGTGTATTTGCTTCGTGCTTGTAAATTATAGCACAAAAGGAAGACAAATTAGCTTCTGGCATAAACTCAATTGAAATTTTTCTCCCATATGCACCGTTTGTACGATCACATATTATTTCTATATCGAATTATTAACAAAATTCATCACAATTCACCGTGTTGCTAGTAAATCAATAGTTCCATATTGCTTCAGCAGACACCCAAAACTAGTGCGTAACTCCACTTTTATTTCGACCTTTCCGAGCAGGCGTAAAGTTACACACAAATTATTGTATCTCGCTTCCCGCGCAAATGTTTTGATAATAACACCGCTAGAGTTGCGTCTTCATAGCAGCACTTACGCAACACGTACGTAAGTCGCACAGACGACTGACGGTACTTAGTGATGTTTTGATAATCCGGCGCCTGGTATGGCTTGCGGTGGTTCTAGTGTGGTCGGCGACTTAGTATCTCTGAGGGTGAGTTTAACTGAGCATATTTGTACACTGTTTGCTACAAGGCTTGTTTAAGATTTAAATTTATGGCCGATTGCTGCGCACCCTATTACCCTTATCGTAACCCTGATTTGTTCATTTTTATGAACTTGATCGCTCCAACACAGAAGGATGATAGGAGAGACTCCAGCAGTGATGATGACGGAACAACATTTTCGTCTTTTCATCATAACTTCTAAAGTAAATCAAACACCATCGTTGACTGCAAAGGCTTCTCGGCCATTCGAGTTGTTAAATCTTGAATTGTTCAGCAGGATCTACACGACCTCAGTTCGCAATTCCAGTGTTCGCCACAAGTTCTCTTCTGCTTGATCTGATTCCAAAAGATCTTAATAAAAAAATTAGTCAGTCGTCAAGGATACAAAACTGATTTACACTAATTATTTACTTTGTTTCACTCAAATCTTCGAGCTTCTGAAAAGTTGACCATCGAATTTATTATCGTCGCTTTCCAGTGAACATTTTCCATGTGAAAGTCCATTTCGATTCGAAAGAAGAACTACCGACGGTAAACTAGCTACGAAAACGAGTTGCACTCGAAAATTTGGAGCTCACAAATAAATATTGGACTAACAAAATATCTAACATAAATTAGACTCCACAAACTAAATGCTAACAAATGAAATCTTACACGAGTCCACGCTGGTCGTGGAAATTCAACTGCCGAAATTTCGCTAAAATAAGTCATATCCGATTTGCTAGTTTATACTCATAGCTTAAGGGGGCCGTCTACCCTCCGTAAAAACTTCTACAGTTATTATCCGATCATCGTGAAACTTCACATACACACGTAAAATGTAAAAAAATAACATTTTGCTCCTATAAATTTTTTTTAAAAATTGATAGAAAACGTGAAATTCATAGAAAACGGCTAAAAACGGGTACTTTGGAAAATCTATCTCCTCCTACAAATATCATCCTACAACATCGAGACACGTATCATTCGATTCGTAAAGACCATACCTATCGACTCTAAGATCACTTTTCTCATTTTGCCCATAGTTTTTTATGCGCATTTTTCCCATTTTTCTCATTTTTTCCCCTTCCCCCCCCTTCTCCCCCATATATAAGACGAATCATACACAGATTTCAAAAAATGATCTAAGAGTCGATAGGTATGGTCTTTACAAATCGAATGGTATATGTCTCATTGCTGTAGCTTGAAAACTGTAGGAGGAGATAGGTTTGCCGTGAGAGCAATAGGAGGTTTACACCAGGCCCCAAAAACTGCCGCGCGGCACGTAAAGGGGCGTAAAAGAGTCGTAACGTAGCCTAGATACCGTAACTAAGCCTCAAACCAAGTCAGCAAGGCATAGAGCGACTGGCTGCATACCTCTCACCTCGCTGTCATGATGGGCACTGACTGCTTTGGCGGCAGCAGGCTGTATTTATAGTCCTGCTCTCCAATTACGCCTATAGGAATTAGTGAAGGCCGCCCAATACCGCCCCCCGTTCCACGGCGCGTCGTGTACGTCAAAATGCACGTAGAAAGATGGTTCTGGTACCGTTCGACGCGTCAGAAAGTAAGCTTTAAGATGAGTATAAGCACCGGATAATGCCATAATTGGCCGCTTTACGTCAGACGTTCCTTTTTGTGTGTCCAGCCTTCGAATTAATCCCATAGACTTTACTGAAGGGCCCTCGAAACCGCCCCCCCTTTAGGGAGCTGTCACGAAATCATTTTTCGACGTAGAGAGATGATTCTGGTACCGTTCGATGCGTCAGAAAGAAAGCTTTAAGATGAGCACAAAAACCGGAAAACGCCAAAATTAAAAATTTAGGGGTAGACGGTCCCCTTAAATACATTGCACAACTTCAGAAGAAGCGTTAATGATGATTTGACCTAAATTATACCATGTATCATGGCATTATGATTTTCTAAGTCCTTGCTGCTGTAACGGGTCATTCGGTTGCAGGGAGGCCATTTTGAACACTGTTTCTTAATCAAATTAGATTTCAAGGCTTCTATTTTCGTGTTATTTCTATTTCGCATTTAATTTTCAGTTATTTTCTGTGTTTACCTCGAGCACACTTACTGTTTAAAATTTTATTGGAAACATGTATAAACTGAATTCTACTTGAGCCAGATCCAAATATGCTTGTACTCGGTAACTGAGCTCACAAATTTTGAACACAAAATTTTGGTTGTTGAATTTAAATTTCTAGACTTCGTTCGAAATCTAGCTTTTAGAAATTAGAACGACTACACATTCTACAAGTTGTGAATTTTGTCTGACATTTGTATTTATAATAAATTTTTCTCCGAACTTTCCGTGATGTCTGCTTGCAGGGGCTGGTGTTCTTGTTCGTGCCCAAGTGGGAGAAGCTGCTGGATGTGAACGTGTGGAGGAAGGCGCTGGAGCAAGTGATCTATTCGCTGTCTGTAGGTGGAGGCGGATTAATCACTTACGGCTCTTACAACGATTTCAACACCAAAGTGAGATTTTCCCCAATTGGAATACAAGAACAACCTGTATTTACTATCTTATCTCATTGAACTTTTACAACTTCTTGCACTTTTGTCGCAACAGATCTGCGTAAATTTTACTAATGTGCGAAATGACATTTAAAAATTATGACCTTATGATGAGTTAAAAATGATCTTATAAAGTCAAACTTGTGCGCCGCCTTCCTTGTCCTCTCTCTCCAAGGCATGTTGATACTTGAAAGAGGATCTTTGTGCTCAAGTCATTTAACCCTTGAATTTCGTGTGATTACGCCAAATAATTTACGAGGGGCATTGAATTTTGAAATAAAGTCAGTGAATTTAAATTTGTATTCTTTGAACAACTATATAAGTAAGAAAAAATAAGGCCTTCCAATTAATGATTGGTTTATGTTCGACACTTGTTTCTATTTATTATAAATAAACTTATTCTATCTAATAACTTTCACTTTTTTAGGTGCACGTTGACGTCTTGATTTTATCGGTATTGGACCTGATTGCGTCGTTGATGAGCGCCGTGACCATCTTCTCTGTACTGGGCGCCATGGCCTATGAACTGGGCATCGATGACGTCAGCAAAGTCGTGGCGTCCGGTGTGTTTTGCATTGATAAAATTTATAACGTCATTAATTCCGTTTTATCAATATGTGCCCTGATGACAACTGATTCAAGTTATCACTATATAATTCACTCTAGTGGCCATTGATACATTGTATCGCCATGTTACCCTAAGGTCCGGGCTTGGCATTCGTCGCGTACCCTGAGGCGATCGCCCGCACTTTGCCAGTACCCCACCTCTGGTGCTTTCTGTTCTTCTTCATGGTCTTCACTCTTGGTCTTGACTCCTTGGTAGGTGCTCTGCTAGGTACGGATATTTCTTGGTGCTCAGCGCATGCATTTTTGTATGCAAATTGATTGTGACATGCTCGTCTTAATTAGAACGTGCTGCCACTAGGTAAATGTTGCCATTGGTATGTGCTTCACTGATAAAATTCTACCCTTATAATAGTTACATCAATACGAGTTTCTTTTAATTCGTGCTCAGCTTGGTATGTGCTTTAGTGCAATAAATTTCAGTGGGGAAGGGTACATACTACATTCTGGTTGAGAGCTCAGAAAGATATGGTGATCAACAGTTAGATCTGCGAACCATGGATTTTAGAAAAATAGTATAGCAATTATAATGGTATAATTAATACGACAATGGTAGCCTACTGTTAAGAAAAAACTAATCTAAGGCCTTTCTAAGCAAAGTTAGTTCTCATATTTCATCAACATAAGGCGTGGCTTGAGAATTACGCGATTCAGTTTGAATGTTTTACAATCATTTACAAGTTCACAACAATGTTCAGCTTGGTACCCGTTCCCTTTGACTCAGGCTCCCATTGATACATGTTCCTTTTTATACCTTACACGTTATTCTATATATCATCGTTCCGTACAGTTCGGGGGCATGGAGACGCTACTGACGGCGCTGCTGGACGAATTCTCGAATATGCGGCGCCACAAGCCGTTGGTGGTGATAGGCCTCTGCAGCGCCCTCTTCTGTCTCGGCCTCCCCTACTGCACTCCGGTACCATTGATAACATTAATGATCATTATTGATTTAAGATGTGACAGCCAGGAAACGACCATTCACAATTGTATTAGAGATTTCGATTATTCACTCGGACGATTTTAAATGCGTCCAAATGCTCTTGGTAATTTAAGCTGCGTGATAGGCTGTGGTCGGATATGATCGGCAGCAGTGGTAGTTGCATTGATAGTTGCACAGCATTCGCGTTTGCCAATTTATTTCTAATGGATGCCATTTTATTGGAAAAGAAGCATAATAAATTATTATAACTACTATATTTGGCCCAAACATGATTGCGCCAGATATAGTAACCTATGGAAAAGGTCTAGGACACGCGAACCATTGAATCAGCTCTCCTCAAACATTGACAAGCCTGTTTAAACGAGGCAAGAAAATCAATGGAATAGCACAACAACCTGAAAGTTCTGTCAAATTCCCTGATGCTTTGACTGGAAATGCTAAACCTTGTTGTGACACAGACTAGTGATAAGTAAATGATAGTTTCATTAATGGGTGTAATGAAGTGAAGGCAGTTGTAATAATGTTCATAGTATTCCAGGATTAGTTTTCATCATGGTTGAACTAGTATAAGGTTGACCCATCAGAAGCCCATTTTTGCGGATGTAGCTCGTTGTTCGCCTGTGACGTCACTGATCTCAGCGACGTCACGGGCATTAACCAATCACCGAAATGCGATCAAACCAGTCAACCAATCCGTCATGGGAATAACGGGTTTGTTTACGTTTCTCGATCTACGTGACGTAGCAAGAAAGCCGAACTGAGAGACGGAACTTCTCGTGGGTCAACCTTATATAGTTCAACCATGAGTTTTCATAATGTTTGCTAAATGGATTTGTGTTTAATGTAATATTGCTGAGTTAATAGTAATGATATAGGTTATATAATTATCAATCGTATTAATATTACTCTATTATCATCCATGCATTTTAAGTACTTAGTAATTACCGATTTTAGGTTGTATACGAATTATACTGCGGCTTCATATGAAGACGTCTAAAACAAACGCCGAGAGTTTTCCTCTGGTCATTAATCGCGCGTATGTAAATAAGCATATTCTGCCTTCTAATACTAATTACAGGGCTTCATATAAATTGAAGCGTTATTATCAGACGACTAAAAGTCATGATGAGCGTACGAGGCTCAGGGTACGTATAGCAGATGTTATTTCTGCCAGTTGTACATCAGAACCGTGAGGCATACTATCAAAAGTCGTTTAAGTTGGAGAATGAGGGTTCTGAAGGGTTTGAGGTTGGATTTAGCAGTTACAAACGGCCATTCCTCTCATAATTAATTAGTGTAAATATGTATTATGTAGGTTGGGGTAAAGAATATGAAGGTTCAATGTATTTATTGATGGATTGAACCTGCGGGCCAACACATGCGTGTTGATGGTCGTTAGAATACTAACACGAACAAAATTGAATAGCCACGAATATCAATAGATTATTGGAAGTGCAAATGGCAATTCAGCTATCATAAAGTGGCACAATTTAATCACTATTATCTGAATTTAACTCTAAAGGTTGACTTGGCAGCTTACCCCTAGAAGTTCACGCGTCGATGCTGACCAGAAAGATGAAGCTAATGCATGACTGGCTGATGTTGCCCACTGGCACACTCTAAAAAGAATTCACAATTTTTGAATGACACCATCAAAACGTAAAAGTATTTTTATCGTTAACTGAATTTTTATTTTTTCAGAAATTAGACGAATATTGTTCATTCCATTCTTGAACATTTTTATTTGTTATTTATTATTTTACAATCGAATAATAGTGAACATTGAAGTAAATAGTTGAAGTTAAGCTTACAATGTTACGTGAATCTACAAAAATTGTGTTCAACGACCTTGGGGATTTGATAAAATAATTATAACGCTCACAAGAAACGATAGTGCGAGTTAATAATAGTCACTACAAAGAACTCGCAGCGGCCTATTTCTCGTCTGTGTTTAGTAAGTTTCTTTAGAAAAGCTGTCAGTAATTGGCAGACGGACTAACGAACTCAACAATTTTCAATAGTGTGATACGAAAATGGAACTACGAAGTGCTGTAAAATACAAGGCCCTAAGTCTATGTTAGACTTTGCAAGAGTCGCGTTGTAATTACGTTTAACAAGTTTACTGCCTGTGAATATAGAAGGGGGCTTCAAGAAGTTCGTATAAAATGGACATAACTGAAAAATATATGAACAGAATAAGATTTAAATGCACCAGAACGATCCTGTACCAGCGTTTTAAAACGAGTTTTCACGTGAAGCCTTAAATGAAATTTACGAATGCGGGAACTCTTTTAAAAGCAACAAACGTTTGTGCAACATTGCATCTACCAAAATAGAGTCCAGGTCAAACTTTATATTCATGATGAAACTTAGGTGTAATAACAGCCAAATCCTAGACTCTCTGAAATAAGTTTATGGTGACGGTGCCTCACATAAATCAGCAAGCTACAATTGTGGACGAGTCGTTCCAGAAACGAGAGATATTAGACCAAAAATTACCCTCTCAGAAACAGGCCACACGCCTCAGTTTGTGTGGTAAACATTGATGCTGTTAGTGATTTTACTGAAAAAAATGAGCAAATAACCACTAAATCAATAGCAGACACACTCAACACCACCGTGGGTTCCGGGCACACAAGTTCGGGATCATGATCATTGAATAAATTTCGTTGATAAAGTTCATGAGTGAGTGCCTGCAATTCATTAAAGACTCCTGTGTTTCCAGCATTTTGAGAGCCAAATAACAAGGATGTCTTGTAACAACATCATTATTCAGGATCAGGAACTATTATTCCTGATCCTGAAACATCTGATTCAGTTTCTGGTCTTGATTCCGGAGTTTGATCCCTAGACGATGCGGGACTTGCAGCTTCAATTCTAGCAACTTCATAACGCGCCTTTTCTTTCTGCATCACTTTATAGAGTGGTTTAATGAATTTTTTATACTTCTCCTTTGTTTGCTCTTATTGTTCCATCCGGCTTGAGTCTTTAGTCTGTCTCAAAATTGTTAGGTAATTTGCCACATCTGTTTTTTCATAGTTTTCAGGGGATTATTTTGTTGATAGCTCCCATAACCCAACAGTTCCTTCAAAAACTTCATTAGCAATCCCTAAATCATTTACTTGGATGCTGACCTCCTAGCATAGCGCTTTTCCCATCAAATTTTATGCCATAAGCTTTGTCATAGTCAGATCCAGGTTTGAAGGCTAGACTTAAAAAAGTTTTAGCTATTGAACCAACTAGTCCTTTTGAGTCTGGAGGATCTAATGCCAATCTTTCAGTGGGTTTGATTGTTAATAATTCTCTGGGAGCATATTTCAGAGCTAACCTTGTTTGCTTAGTTTCTTCAACTATTTTGGTAAGAGGCTCAATTTGAGGCTTATATAATTTTTTAGCATCGTTTAAATTTTTTCCACAAATTTTTCTTGTGTGAATTGTTTTCCTAATTCTCTTTTAAATTTTAATAAATCTTGTTTTGTTTCTATATCAAATAACGCCATTTTATTTAGTAAAATATCTCAAACAACTTGAACTCAATGGCTGTTTATTTTGAACTCAATGTGCGTTCATTTTGAACTTAATTTGTGTTTATCTTGCTGTCAGTTCAACTTGATGTTAGTTCAGCTTCTGGAATCCAACATGGGTCATCATATCCCTTCTATTCAACTAACAATTTTCCTTTACTCTTTTTAAAAATTTTATCAATTTCATAAACATCGCTACTATATTTTGATAATTATTTTTCGTAAAAACTTCCTACTACTTCTTCACCACTCATATCTTTCAGCCTATAAGTTACTGGTTTCATCTCTAATAGTTTAGAGATGATAAATAACTCACGTGTGAAATTAGGGAGATATTCTTTATTAAAATCCTTACGTTTTCTACTAATTCTGACACGATCTCCAAACGTCAATTTAGGCTTCCTTATAACCGTCCTTATCTCGGGGAAATAATTTGCATAGACTATTTTACTTTTCTGTTCCATTGAAGTTTCACGAGGAGTTATTTTTAATGATCTATGATAACTCTTGTTATAATTTTCAACTTAATGTGGTAAAATATCAACCCACTTTTTTGTCTTGGTGTACGTGAAATATTTCCACATTTTTTTCTTGAGAGTTCGGTTAAGTCTCTCAACAACTCGAGCTTTAGTTTCATTTTCAGTTGCAAACCATTCAATTTCAAACTTTTTGAATAACTCTTGTGTTGGCTTGTTAATGAACTCTAGACCTTTATCTGCTTGTATTTTAGAGGGAATTCGCTAAGTGGAAAGCCTATGGAAAGAGGTTTTAATCTATTCACCAGTTTTTCTAAGTATAGGAACTGCCCATATATATTTACTAAAGATATCACAGTTACAGTAGAATGTAGTTTATACCTTTATCTGTATACCTATGTCAACTAAATCTACCTGCCATTGATCGTCAATCTTTGTTACTCTAACTCATCTTATAGTAAAATTATATTTTATTGGTTTATGTAGAGTGCATGTTTCCTGTGACTCCAACAAATTCGTGACTTGCTTGCGAGATAAGCCACTCCTACGAACGAGTTCATTTGTCCACACGTAGCCGGTTTTAGGATCGTAATTTATTTAATAAGAATTTTGCCACTCATTTCTGTGCGTGGACTTTTACGTTTTTTGATACTCCAAGACCTACAAAACTTTTTCCAGCCATTATAGCATTAACTAATTTTGCATCAGTTTTAACATAATCAGGCTCATTATGATCTATCGCAATTTCAGCCGCTTTCTTCGCTAGTTTTTAATGTGTACTATAAAATATATCACGCTCACTACAAGCTCTATCCAATGAATCAACTCCCTTATAACCTTCATTCATTCTTTTTTGCACCTTAGTGCCAGGGCCACAGAAGGAGTAGGTATGCTTATCATTGAAAGAACCGTTGGTAACCTGCTCAGATTGAATGCTGAAGGGTAATTTTAAATACATTTCTGGCAGTGGTAATTTCCTTTGCATCATGTTAAAAATGCCACTACCGGTTTTTTCATTACGAAGAAATTATTTTAGCTGGTTCTTCTATATGATTTTAGGTATTCACTATTATCGGTTGATAGCAGCTCAGAATAGTTTATTAATGTTCTTTTCTTGTAGACTATCATTTTTATTAGATTATTTTATAAAGACTTCTTTCAGCTTGCATTACAGTGGTTTAATGCTAGCGTATTAATACCGTCTGCTAATATATGTCTTTTATCATCGTCACCATTCAGTGCAATTTTATTAATTTCTTTCGTATACAATTAATGATTGTCACTTTGGATTTTATACATTGTTTAATGTATAGTCTCATTATTCAATGCTCACATATATTCATGCACGGTTGTATTCCTTTCAATAACATTTCTCTTTATACCTTTAGCTCTTTTAGCTACAGAACATTTTGTTTGATAACAATACAGCTTTGCTCGAAGACCTACAAATTCTTCTATGGGAAAGCCGCTTGTTTCATCTTTCATTCTACCGATTACTTTTTTTGTTCTGATTTTAATATAGGAAATGATCCTTAGGATAATTCTATGTGTCAAATAAGTCTTGATTGTCCTTCATATCTTCATACAAGTCATCGGTTCGAATGTCATAGCAGAGCGAGTCTGTATCAGTGAACAGAAGCTTTGCTCTATCGCCCTATTTTTCTCTAAGGAAGTTGCAATGAAAGTCATACATCAATGTCATGCTTATATCTAGTATGCCCATCCCTTCATTGATAGGTTTTTCAAACTTTAGCTTTTGTTTTTGCATATGACAAGCTATCAGGTTTTTCGAGAATATTTTGAATCCTTTGAAATTAGTTTCATTAACTAATCTTCTCAATTCTTGTTTAGTCCTAAACAAATTAACTTAGACATGGTTTCTAATGTTTTCCGTTGTTTTATCGAATACAGGATTATTCATTAACGTGAAGAAATCTTTGTCAAAATCTGATTTCGCTTGTTGTCGCTTCTTTGTGTTCAGATCTATGTATGGCTTCATCCATAGGCTTTCATCGAATTTTAATAATCTATGAATTTTCTCTATTTTCAATTCAAGTTTCTCATACAGTTTTAAAATTACTTGAATGGATTACATATTTTTCACGCTTACCAAGATGTTGTACTATCTGATGAACATCCCCATTTGAATACTTTCTGGTGCTAGAGGTAAATAATTATGATTGTCATGTAAGTCTTTTGGATAACTAAAGTCAACTTTTAAAATGTAGCCTTTATTATCTTTGAATGGTTCATTATCTAATTTGAATGGTTCATTCATTGTCAACAATCTAAAGTTTCCTGTTGTAGGCTCTGTGACATTGGCCTACCATATAAATTATTTGCGTCCATGAATGATGTATAATTACTCGGTTTTTTGAGGATCATAACTTTCAGGAATATATTTATTATTTGCTTTAGCATATTTTGGAGATATCATTGGAACACCACCTCTAACGCCTTTCTCAATGAATAGTATCATATCAGGATCGTTCAGCAAGTCTAATTCTATCTCAGTAATCTTTAATAAAGCATCAAATGATAGCCCTGGAGCTGTTAGGAATCCTGGATAGCCATGTAGGAATTTCAATAAATATTTCATTTTATACAGCAATTGTATTTTCTTTCGGAGTTGTTACCCCGTAATATCACTAAGGGTGCGTTAAAATCCTAGGCTATATATTGCATACGAATTATTACATTTGTATTGTTGAGTAATTAATTTGAATTTAAATTTATCTCAAACGCTTACAATTTTAGCATTTGAGACATAGTAGCAATAGTGGTCGCGATATTCATATTGTGGTATTCTAATGAAATGATGTACTTCCGGCAGTCTTTCTCTCATCCTATGCGCTATATTATATTTGGCGTTCTCCTTCACAATACTGCATGCATAGAAGCGTCGGCGGTAAGTTCACTGAGACGTTCTCTTTTTACGCGCTAAAAGTAGCTTTTAATTACGCGCTCCGGCTGGCTGAGTGGAGTTTTGACGCCTTTGGCAACTCATTTTAGGACAAGCCGGGATAGTCACTTTGGTGCGTAGTTTCTACGCACCGATTTGTTCCAGTGTGTGCTCCCAATTTCCACTCATTGGCACGATGGAGATGATGTCTGAATAAGTTGGTGTCCCTTGCTTTCTGAAAATTTGATGGAAAGATAAGGATATGTATTTAAGTTTTTGAAACCGATATCCGAGTTTACCAATACATCGAAGTCGATTTGCGAAGGATATGCTGATGCCTATATGGTCAGCTAACAATGTTTGTAAGGTAGATCTTTTTCCTCCACACACATATTCATTGAAGTGTTTTCCACACAAAAGGTCTAGGAAATATCCGAAGAGCATTTGATCTGTAAGAAGAGTTTTTCGCTGTGATTTTATTGCATTTTGTATCTCCCCAAATAACAGAAAATTTCGTCATAATTATCACAAGTAGGAGCAGGAGGTTCAATACTTTGATAATGTTGATTGTCAAATACATGCATGCGTCTTTCACCAATCATTTAGTTCCGCCGGTGTTTGAATTCTGTTTCTTTTCATTACATTGAAAACTTATCTAACGAATTGACGAAGAGTTTTTGGGATGTCATTTCTATCTTCCTCGATCATATTTTTCACTGTTTGATGTGATTGAGCGTCTCCTAACGCATAACCGATCATTGCTACAACTTGCATCAATTCAGACCGTGCTTTTCTTAGCATATTTTCTTCTACAGAAATTATCTCCGCCATCACTTTTTTCTCGAATTTTCACAAAATGTACTGCAACTTATGTGTACGAGAATGGTGATCTTATGCGGTCGTTCTCCGAGGTGGCAATGTCTCACAATGAGCATGAGCACCTCTCCATAAAGTGCTACTCGCGTGATATTAAATAGGCAACACCCGTTCCCTGGAACTGATCGAACGCGCTTCGTCGGGGGTTCCGGAATTTACTCGCTAAAGAGAGGGCGTTTGCTCTGTATAAATTTATGAATTTAGCTGGTGATACACACTAGCAGTATACTGTATCAGCATTCAGGATTACACTGAAATAAATTATATATCCCACAGAAGTATTTTTCTGACAGTCGCTCTGGGTTAAGCCCTGAGTTCTCTGTTAAAATTGCTCGGTCAATCGGCGTAAATGGTCGTTAACCCATGATTTTGATGGTCAAGACTCAGGGTAAATGGTCAGGTTTTTGATCGGAAGACATTGCTAAAATTTTTAATGGCCAAGATCCGAAATAAGATTGCGGGTAAATGATCAGGTTTTATTTGAAGGGAATTGATCAATTTTGATGTTCAAAGATTCTAAATAAGATTTTGGGTAAAAGACCAGGTTTTATTCCGGGGTCATTGGTCAATTTCTTTCCAAGTTTTGCAATGACCTACTAGTCTCCCACTAGGAATAATTTTTCAGTTCCAGGTAATATCGTGACACGATAAGTATCGTGAATTTCGCGACCAAACAGTCCCTATATATTTCCTGTGCCAAGCTTCAAACACGTAACACACATAGAAACTTTAACAAACATGTACATAAGATTTCTGCTGTTGTATGTCGCAGAATGGATTCGGGTTATATGACGTAAGATTCCTCAACAGAAAGGGCAGTACGTCTTCTACCTCATTGACGTCTTCAAGTTCGGCATAGGAAGTTTGATGGGAGGCTTCTTCACCTGCGTCGCCGTCCACTGGTTGTTTGGTGTCAACAAGTGAGCTATTAGTGGGTGATGAATCAGCAAGTGAATCACTACCAGGTGACGAGTTAACAAGAGGGTCAACGGTGGGAGACTAATCAGTAAATTGGTTATGAGACAAGATGTAGTTGATCTGCGAGCATGGTATACTTTTTTTTTAAACCTCCTTCCCTCATATCGATGACAAAAGCTAAATCTTGAAAAATGATCTGCCAGGATGAGCTCACTTGAGAACTATGATCAAATTTTGAAACAATTAATAGCAATATAACTGTGATAATGACGCTGCATCCTTATCAGTTTCAGTGACATGATCGAATTCATGTTGGGCTTCCGCCCGTCCGTCCTCATGCGCGTTACCTGGGCCTGCATCGCTCCCGTCACGCTGTTGGTGGGTGCCAACGATGGTAGTGAGAATAGAGGCATTGGTGGTAGTGGGTATAGTGGCACCGGTTGTAATGAGAATATGGGTACTGGTTATAGTGGGTATAGTGGTGCTGGAGCTACTGAGCTACTGGGAATAGCGGTACTGGTAGTAGTGAATATGGTGGCGTTGGTAGTCCTAGAAATAGAAGTAATAGTGGCATAAAGGGAATAGTGGCACTGAAACTCGTGGTTTGGGAATACTAGCACTAGTGGTTGTGGGAATGTGGGTACTGGCAGTATGTGGAATAAAGGCACTGACACTGATTATAGATACTGGTACGAGTGGACTACTTCTTACTGGTAAGAGTGGAAATAGAGGTACATACATTTGATAGTAAAATATAGTCACTGTCATGATGGTCGTGAAAATTGCGATTATTGCATTGGTGATAGTAGGAATATTGCACTGTAATTGGCGATCGTGGTATTAGTGGCGTAAGCACGATGAATAGTGGAACTAGCGGCATTGGCACTGGTAGTAGATGGAATAGTGGAACTGGCGCTCCTAGAACTTGGAATCTTGCAGTTTATGATTGATACTGTTTGCAGTGGGAACAGTGGCACAGGCACTTGTGCTAGTTTTAATAGTCCAAATGAGCAAATGGAGTCACTCGAAGAATTGTGGCACTGCAGTAAATGTTGTAGGAATAATGGCAAATGTTCTAGTGGTAGGGGTATGAGTGATAGTGTGAATGGTGGCATTTGTATACGTGGTGGTGGGATAGTGGCACTGGTCCTGGTAGCTATTCGAACAACTCTAGTGATGGTACTGTGATTAGAGGTTGTATTAACTATAGTGACGAAAATAGTATTAGTGGCAGCGGAAGTAACTCAAGTGGACAGAATGGGATTAGTTACCAGTAAATGCGACTATTGTGGCTTAACATATTGTCTTCCCTCAACGTATGAAATCTTTCTCATTAGTTAGCCAAATTCTTAAAAATTATTTGCTAAATCTTGAGAACCAAGTTAACTCTCTCGCCGCCGCATGTTGGGCTTGTGTGCCTCGCGTAAGGTGATTAGAAAAAATCCATTCTATATACATAGAACCGAAATTTGCATCCGAAGCCTTTTCTCGTTGTTCTGCAGCAAGTAATCTTCTTCTTAGTCATCATCTATGAAAGAGAGTTCAGGCAACAATTATACCGTTCAACTCCTGTCTGTCACTAACGGAAAATGCACAAACTTCAGTCCCCTTTCCCTTAAATACATCCCGATCTGATCCAAAATGACCGAAAATGTTTCTCATCATACTAAACAAAGTGATAAATTGAGAAGGAGAAAATTTTGAACAAATTCTCGACCACCCCAATATCCATATGCCGCACGTAGGTACTGCTAAGTTTTAAATGTAGCCCCATGCACCATGTCAAACCACTTACCGCACATGAGATAACGAATCCAGGTAACACTAACTCGCACACGTATCGTATGTCCAGGTTACACCATCTTCCGCACGTTGTATTTATGAGCTTAAGTAACTACCATAACCTACCGCAAGTTCTTTTGAAGGCATAAGGTAACTAACTCCACCTACCGCAGGTGGTGTTCGTGGGTTCCTTGCTGCAGTGGCGTTGGCCGCTGTACGCTGGCACCATCCACTACCCCGTGTGGGCGCTGGTGCTGGGCGCCGCCGTCCCCCTCGTTACCCTCGCCCCCCTCGTCATCGTCGCCCTTGTGCACGTCATGGAGCTCGTCTGGAACGGAGTAAGCGCTGGAATGAGTTCATCTAAATATGTTCACAGGAAGTAATTAATGACTTTCCATCACATCGATGTACCTGGGGACACATTGTTATTGCTATAGTGATGTATTATCATCTTCTCATTTCCATGCACGCCTTCTAACACAGAGAGGGGTTAAATCATTTCAATGTCAGTAAATTAGAAACGAATCGGCTAATCCTTTTGACTGCCTGGCCGACGTACTCCAAAGACAGTGAGTGTTACAATTCGATGATCGTGACAGGCGGCAGCTGCCATTCGGTCCCCTTCCATTAAAGCACTTTGTCCATAATAAACATGACGCTTCTCCGCTCTAAGGACAGGAATTGTTGAGAGGTGTCACTTGATGTGTCATCTCAGCGTCCGAGACGTTAGAGGGAATACTTTGGCAATTAAAACCGCCAAGTCTATAATATTGATTGAATTCCACCTCATCATGTAAGCTGATACCTCACTGACTGTTTTAATGGAATGAGGTCATGGATGGAATGATTTCACTGTAATGCTGCAGTAATTGAAATTACTTCCAATTAAATGTCATGACTGTCTCCGCCTTACCTATTATGCGACCATAATTGGAATAGCTTCAATGAAATGAGGTCATAACGGGAACGGCTTTTGACGGAATGAGGTCTTGATTGCAATGGCTTTAATGGAATGAGGTCATGACTGGAATAGCTTTGATGAAATGAGGTCATGCTGGCATGGCTTTGATGAAATAAGATAATGACAGGTATAGCTTTGATGAAATTAGGTAATGACTAGAAAAGCTTCACTGGAATGGGAACAAAATCTAAAGCACAAACGACAGCGATAGAGGGAAACAGGAACGAGTTGGGAAACCTCGCAGGCAAAGACTGATCACTCTGATGCGGTTTTTTGTCATTACAACGAGTTTGAATTTTAATGTTAATCAATAAACTATTTCAGTTCAAGATTTTTTTCAGCAATAAATATTCCATTTTCAAAGGTAAAAATACCAATAGAGAAATTTTCCAAAGCGTTGACGTCACTCTCTAAGACAAATGTTCAAATTTCCGTAGTACCGGTACTCAAATACCTACCTCCACTCATCCCCGTGGCCTTGTATTCCTCCTCCAGAGGGGACGCGACATCCTAAAGCACCATCACCAATGGGGCCCAGGTTGTCCCGTGGCCCGTCAACGACTCAACGAAGCCATGCGACTCACTCGAGAGGCGCAGAGACTCAACACCCTCGTCACAGAGGGCTCCGTCAACATAGCCTTCGACAGCACCGATCTATAGTGTAGCTGGAGGAGCCTTCGTCGGTGACAAATCACTCTCGATTGCAAGCCTTGGTTGATGTTATGGTTTTTTATTGCATCAATGCTCATGGGCGCGCGCAGGGGTGGCTCATATGGGGATCAAAGGTCAACGGAAGAGAAGGAAATATACGAAGGCAGGAAGAGCGGCCAAATAGGCCGTCGCCTACACGGGACTGTCCATCACAGGAGGTGCGGTCGTGATAAAAGAGGAGTTAAATGTCAGGGAACTGCTATGGCCCAAACAAAACTGAGCCAGTACTGCGCGGAGGGTCAGGAAAGCGAAGCTCCATAAGAAACGGCGGGTAGCAGTTGGGCAGCCTGAACCGTGTTGATCTCAGCGGATTCGAACTCTCAGCAGAGAGTCAGCTTAGCCTCCACATATTAGCCCGCATTAGAGGGGCCACAAAGAGGCCAAATCTGGACAGGAGAGTAGCTTTGATGGGTCGCCTGCCGAAGACCACCACTGCCCTGGGTATAATGGACCATCATGATTCCTGCCTTCCGGAACGTAGCCTTCAACACTTCAAGCCGTCCGTATCTAGGCCGTGGGTCGAACCAGCCCTCGGTCGAACGGCCACTTGTCGAAGGACGATAAATTTTGGAACAGAACTATGCTATCTGAAACCTAACCTCAGATGCGGTGAACGTAAAATTACGTAATTTAACGATGCCCGGAAGTCAGATTCGATCTGCGGCCTGGTGGTGCACGGCAGGTTCTATGCGATGCCGGAAGAAGACAAAGCCGAGTGGTTCACGGCTGATTGGTGGATGTCCGGAGAGATCTAAGGCGTTCGATTCAGGGCTTATTGGTGCACAAAATTGGTGGTGCACGGCTACGCTCCCGCTTTGATAGATCTGTGTCCAGACGGAGCAGAAACGATGGGAAATGAGGTTTAATCCCGATGGCACTGGCAAGGTATTGTGCACATGCGAGGTCCAAATGGGGAACAGGGGATGAGGGGAACAGGCAAGGCCGTCATTTGAGACATTCGGTTGCCATCACTAAAGTTGCTTATACACGAGGGCGATTAGTTGAGTTGACTACAGTTTTGCAGGCTGAGAGAATATACACGAGGAGAGTGTTTTCAGTAGTGTGCCAGCGCCAGTGCGACGTTGGGAGTTGTCGACTAAGGTGTGTGCATGGTGGAGGCTATCGAGAGCTTCAAAGCTGTGCGAGCTACAGTGGGCAAGTGAGAGAGCGACACAACTATGCTCAGTACGAAGGCCTAGCCGCCACTGGGGGGGGGCTAACACGGGTCTAGGGGTACTGGGCAGTGGGCACACTAGAGTCTAGACTCTAGACTGTCTAGAAACAACTTGCGCTGCTCTGCAATGTTACATTGTTGAGAAAAAACTTGAGCTGCAAACAACAATGCAACAGCTAGTGGCCCCTGAAGACGTCAATCATCACAAATTTTAGTTGCGTCGACTAGTCGACGCAACTATATTCGCCTCGTGTATAAGTTCTGATTCATCAGGCCGAGTTCTGATTCATCTGTAGGCTTGCCCAGAGCTGCAGAAGGCGTCGAGGTACCAGATGTGAGCTGAATAGTTTAGGATTGGGCCTGTTATAGTTCTGAAGGTGGAAGTGGTCTTCCTTGTTGAATCCCAGTTCGGGCCTGCCAGGCTTCTCGGATACGCAAGATACTAATAAAACTTGAAGTATCTGCATAACTTATTTTAATTACTCATTTTGTGGTTATGATCGCATGCAAACTCGACTATCAGACTAATTAGTGCCATGTTCCAGTCAATTAATAACTTCTACGAATTAGATTTATTTTTTATCACCGTACATCAATGATGAATTAAATAATGGAATTAATGGTCAATTAATTTTAGACTCGGCCCACAGGAAGACCAGTTCTTATTTTTACTCATTTATGATTCATTCCTAATTTATTGGTCTTGTAGCTATTTGCAGTTTTTTACACATTTATCTGTGTAGTTTTTTTAAAGAGCTACTTTGGCTGAAGCATACTTAAAGCTAGAAATCAATGGCAAAGTTTTTTTAGTGAGAAAATTTCTTCAAGTAAGAAAATAATTTTAATATTTTTCCTTTTCCCTTCAAATTTTTATAGGATTTCTAGATACTGAAAATGCCGCCTTTTTATAACTTTGGTATGCACTGCTGGAGTGAGAACTCGAGTCTTCAAGAGAGTTTTCAACATCCAATATACTGTATCACCGTGCCTCACCCTGTAATCCTATTATTAATAATTACTCTCAGTCTTGTCACTCTATTTTACAACACTTCTCTTTAGCTTCACTTCTTGTTGTTTGTTTGTTTGTCTGCTACAAATCTTATAATCGATATTTAACACACTTCTACCTGTCCAATCGATATGAAATTTTGCACACTTGCATAAAGTTGGAGACAATGCATGATTCAATGGACAGAAAATATAATTTAAAAAAATTGAAAGCAAAAACATTTTTTTTAATTTAAAAACTTTGAACAAATAATTTTGTCTGGTACATATCTTGTATTCGATATTTGACACACTTCTACTTTTCCAATCGATCTGAAATTTTGCACACTTCCGTAAAGTTGGAGACAATGCATGACTCAATTGACAGAATGAACAATTTTGCAAATTTTTTTTCTAAAAATTAAATCAAAATCTAATTTTTTTAATATTGATAATAAAATTAGAAATTCTTTGTACATGTGTAACATCTGAGACACTGGATTCTTTAGAAGTGTTGTCTTTAAAAAGTAATTTTTAAACGCATTTTATTTCTCCTGTTTTAGCTTATGGACATAAATAAGAATCTATCAGAACTCAGAGATAATTCGTATACCTCATCTATTGATAAAATAATCAACGGATGTCGTAGTAAAAACATAAGCGCGAACAGATTAATTAATTCAATCTGACAATAGGCTCCCGTAGGCACCCGGACAGTTGGCACCCAGACAGGGGCATAATTCTATAGTCAGATTCGGACGATTAATCCGAATAAAGTTTCATCGTTGTGTGCTAATCTTTTCAGCACAACATATAATGAATGTTACTATGAGATGCTAATAATTTTAGAATATTTCTTGATTAATTATGGACTTCTAAAGGTACCGAAAATCCAATGTTCAGTATACTCATGTTATATATTGTCAAATCTGTACTTTATATTGTATTTTACTTTAATCTTACATATTCAATTAAATACCTGGGCTCCCTAATGTAAACCATCTTAATGCATTGTTGGGCTGAATTAGCCCAAACCCGATCAAGTAATGTATAGAATGTTCTCTTAATCCTTTCCTTGGTATGATCCACTTCGGTTCAAATTGAATCCTAAATGTGCTTAAAGCCCTTGACTTGGTTGTAAGGTTGAGCCATACAACAAAGGTTGAGGTTAAGCCTTGCTCCTAAATTGATTCTAATGATGTATCTTGCTTCTAGTTGTTAATCGAGGACGTGTCAGGTGACTTAAGTCAAACGTCACCAAGCATGTTGTCATTAGTTTCTCTCACGTCACCTTCCGTGACGTCACTGTAAAAGACTCTATATAAACTCTTCAAGCTTACCACCAGTCATTTGTAGACCGACCTCTCAGACGCATTCACTCAAGTTCTACTCTCCGACTCTAGCCTCACTTGTGTACGAGTCGTACTACCTTTCATTGATACTGTACCAATATATCATCGTGCCTCACCCTGTAATCCTATTATTAATAATACTCTTGGTGTTGCCACTCTATTACTCTCCTGCACTGCTATAGCTTATGGACAATAATATGAACCTATCGAAACATAGAGATAATTCTTACAGTTCATCTAATAATAAATTAATCAACGGATATCATAGAAAGACATAAGACCGAAAAGTTTAATTTAATTCAATCTGACAACTGGCTACCGGACACATGCAATACTCGTTCCGCCGCAACAAAATGGACTAGCTTCATAATTCATGTTTAAAAGACAATAACATGATACAATACAATATGGTAAGCATAGTTTTTATCCTTTGGCAGCATATAACGCAAGTCAGTGGACGATTAATCATAAACTAATTCTAAAGAGATCGAGTTTGTGTGTGTGTGCGGTGCCACTAGGAAAGAGTGGAAAAGAACAAGAGGTGGCGCAGAGTGGCCAGAAAGAAGAAGGAGAAATGGAAAAGACAGTAGGAGATGAAAAGGCGCATTGCGCATAATTGGGTTGGATATAGGTGGTTGGGAGGTGTTTTGGGCTGAGGAAGGGGGGGATGGGAACCCGTCGGGGCTTTGGATGCATCAGAAATGGAGGTGATGGGAGGTTCGTCGTAATCTATTTACATATGTATATGCGTTCTCGCTTTTTGTTTTGTTTTATTTTTTTATTTTTTTTTTCTTGATGAATATGATAATAAGGGGGGGGATGATGATAATAGTGATTGATGATGATGTAGATGAAGGCGATAGGCAGAGGTGGGCAGTAGCGCGCTACATGTAGCGGCCACTACATTTTCAGTAGCGGTAGCGGCACTACATTTAAGCAATTGTAGCGGTAGCGTCCGCTACATATTTAAGCAGCGATACGAGGTTTTGCCGCTACCGCTACATTTATAGATAAAGCCTTTAGATTTTACTTAATAGTATTAAATGTTATTTAAAAACCAGAATGATACATAAATATTATAAATTACAGAATAAAACTGTAGGTACGAAAGATTTCGGGGTAATGTTGTCAACCTCAGCCTGTTACTAGTGTCAACATGTTAGTTGTTACCAGAGGTGGGCAGTAGCGCGCTACATGTAGCGGCCGCTACATTTTCAGTGGCGGTAGCGGTAGCGGCGCTACATTTAAGAAATTGTAGGGGTAGAGGTAGCGCCCGCTACATTTAGAGCATGTAGCGGTAGCGGCCGCTACATTCCAAAGTAGCGCTGCCTAGCTGTGGCTATAGGTGAGTCGCTCGAGACTCGGATGGAAGTAAAATGTTGGTTGGTTGGTGTATTCTAAGTTTTTGGTCACGTCTTTACTGTACGTCACTCTCGGTGAGTAACGTCAGTCCGTCAGTGCGATGGTGTCATGAATGATTAGTGTTGTGTTGTTTTGGGACCAGCTACACCCAACCGTGATGAGAACAACTCCGTCCGGGTGCAGCATGGTCCGCTGTGTAGTTATTTGTACAGAGGTGGGGGACCTAGTGCGAGTATTTTTGAGCTGTGGAATAGCCGGTGCTGCCTTGCTATGGCGTGTGGGGGGAATGTGAGTTGATTAAAGAGTTGAGTATCATCAGAGGTGGGCAGTAGCGCACTACATTTTCAGTAGCGGTGGCGGTAGCGGCGCTACATTTAAGGCAATGTAGCGGTAGCGCCCGCTACATATTTAAGTAGCGATACGAGGTTTTGCCGCTACAGCGCTACCGCTACATTTATAGATAAAGCCTTTAGATTTTACTTAATAGTATTAAATATTATTTAAAAGCCAGCATGATACATACATAATATAAATTACAGAATAAAACTGTACGAGAGATTTCGGTGTAATGTTGTCAACCTCAGCCTGTTACCAGTGTCAACTTGTTAGTTGTTACTTGCTGAGTTGTTACCAGTTACCACTTACAGGTATTTTTAGCGCATTTTCTCATTTATGGAAAAAATGCACTATTGTGCTCGCCATGTCCGTCTGTCCGTCCGTGACCTCAAGTTTTCGTCGACGAGAAAATGCGCTCTCGGTCACTCACTGCAGTGAGTACTGAGTTATATTTTTTTCATGTTTCAGTTTGCTTACACTTATTTTTACACAGTTATTTTTATGTTTCACCTTCCCTACATGGATGTCTACTTTAATCTACCAATCTCAGAAATAATCCACATATATACAAATAAAAGACTGGTTTTTGTATATGTATATGTGGATAATTTTTGAGATTGGTAGATTAAAGTAGACATCCATGTAGGGAAGGTAAAACATAAAAATAACTGTAACTTTTATTTACTGTATCTAACCCGTACTATTTCGGTTAGGTTAATTGCAATAAAGTTGCATTGATATGTTTTGAAAATGTTTTATTATCATTAAATGTTTATGAGTAAATCCCAATAGCGAGCAATAAATATTTAGAGATTTCCAATAATTTTGGCCATTCCCAGTTAAAATTTAGGGCAGGGAATAGAGCAGGCCGTCGCCCCAGTTAAAATTTAGGGCAGGGAATAGAGCAGGCCGTCGCCGGCTGCAGAGCCGGCGTAGAGACGCGACAGAGCAGCGATAGAGCAGAAATGTCCGCTTTAGAGACGATATCGCCAGCCGCGTATCAGCGCTAATTAGCTTCTGAGTACCTGCCCAGGTGTGCTCTGCCCTGCCGTCACGCAGCTCGTACTGAGCACCGCCTGCTCAAACCTGCCCAACGCCTGCTCTGGGGCGGCTCTGGCAGTGTACGCGGCAGTTACGCGTCACCGTTTGTCAACAACGATTTAAAAAAAATTTGTTCCTTCTCTCTCTGAGCTCACCTAGACTTCTCTCTTGCAATGACGGGTTGCATTGACATTGGTTACTGACATTCTCATCGTATTGACATTAGCAACGTAATTTAGAATCGAACAAATTCAATTATCGAGGAAATATATACATCAAATTACTCACCGCTATGAACTATCTGCAAACGTCGACTGAAGCTCCGGGATTCGAGCGCAGGTTCTCCGCGTCGTAGTTCAAGCCTGTACCAGTTGACCGCGCGGACACCTTACCAGCCTAGGCTCTATGAACTACTTAACTATAATACGGAACAAATGACTCGCCATGATCGGGGAATAGCTATATTTGTGGTTGAACTTGACAGATATTATTGATAATGCACTAATTTTAAAAAATCAACAAAGTAACCATTCGTATGATCCCGTCAGTTAGATGTGAGTATTAGAGCTAAATTTGTTTAGTAATTTATCTTATTGCATTAGCTTCATATCATTCGATAGTTTGATAGGAAAATTAACAACGTACGCAAATCATTAGTCTACTGAAATCGCAAGTTCTCCAAGAGTTTTAATGCAAAGAAAGCACCAAATAAATTCACCATATCTTCAATGAAAACGTTTCGGAGACCTCGGTATTTTCTTTGCTCTAACATTTACTGTTACTAACGCGTTTTCCGTATATCCATGTTAGAAAACTTTCTCATGATAAACTGATTGAGATCTCGCTTTAGCAAAGCATGAATGACCTTCAACGTTTCTGTTAGAGTGTTAAAACTGGAAGAGCATATAAAATTCTTACGTAATTCGAAGTATTAAAATACTGACGTGAAATAAATATCACAAATGGCACCGGAAATTGGCCCAAAATATCGTGCTATGTATATGCGAATGAACTAGATGGAGGATGAAGTTCATTCTCTCGTCACTGTTTCCAACCCCTACCCCTTCTCCCTCTCTCAAAACCCCCCCATACACGGCCTGCTAGCTGCTCTGCACAGCTCCCTGCCGGACAATGTTAAGTACCAGCGCTAAAACAGCGCAGAGTTCCGGCCCTGCCGAGCTGCTAGAATTTTGTCTCTATATCAGCCATGGCGCAGCGCAGTTTTAGGGATAGATGGCCGGTTATTGTTTCACGGCTCCATCCTGCTAAAGCGCGACCAGCCCGGCTAAACCCGGCGCCGGTCTCGGCTCAAAATTTTAACTGGGTTGTAGCGGCTAATGTAGCGGCGCTACATTTTACTGTAGCGGTAGCGCTCGCTACAATCTTGTGGGTGTAGCGGTAACGGTAGCGCCCGCTACATTTAGATTATAGAGCATGTAGCGGTAGCAGTAGCGGCCGCTACATTTCAAAGTAGCGCTGCCCAGCTCTGAATATCATATGTCTTTACGGTGAACCAAGTTTTAGGTGCATGTTGGTGGAGGGCTGTGTTTATTGCGGGAATGTTGCATTGTTCGTGTAGTGTTTGGGAGGATGTGAAGTCGGACCAGTTTGTGTTTGTAATAAATTTCAGTGCCTTATTCTGGACTTTTTGCAGTTGGGATATTGTTGTTTTGGATAGTGTGTGTAGGGGTATTGGGGGATAAATGAGGGCTGACCTGACAAGGGTGAGGTATAGGGTACGTTTTATATTCGGAGGAAGGTGATAGAATCTGTATATTTTATGAAGGTTTGTAAGGGCTATTGCTTTCCTAACTGTTACTTGTGACCTAAAACCGTGTGTTGTGAATTGTAAACCTAAAACCTTACCGTTGTTTATGTATGGGTAGTGAATGTTGTCTATAAATATGTCAGATGTATTTTTTCTATTGATGGGGATGATTTTGAACTTGGCAGTATTGGTCCTAATTAGCCATTTGTTTTCGAATGTGTCTATCTGTTGGATGGCGTGTTGTGTTTGTTTTGCAGCATAGTTGTGTTTGTAGTGTCCAGTAGTTATTTGTGTTATGTCGTCTGCAAATGCTATGTAATCTGTGTTGGGTAGTGGTGGTGGGAGGTCATGTGTGTATAAGCTGTATAAAGTGGGGGAGAGACAAGCCCCTTGGGAACACCAGTTTGGAGTTGGAGTGGGGGACCTACGTGGTTGCCTATTCTGATGGATGCTGTTCTGTCAATGAGGTAGTCTGCAAGTGTTTTAGTGAAGGATGGGTGAGGGTTGAGTTGGATGATTTTGTGTTGTAGTCCGGCGTGCCAAACCTTATCAAAGGCTTTGGTCACGTCGCGGAGCACTATGTCGGTAGTGTGTTTTTGTGCTGTGTTTATGGCGAGTGTTTCGTGGAGTGTGGCCAGTGCTGTATGTGTCCCTATATATGTGTTTCCTAAAACCGTGTTGCCTAGTGTTGTGTATGTTGTGGTTGGTGAGGTGTTCATATAGTCTGTTGTTGAGTATTTTGTCCAACAGCTTCCCATGTATGTCTAGTAATGAAATTGGTCTGTAGTTTTAAACTTGGTGTTGTGATGTGTTGGGTTTGGGGAGGAAGATCATAATGGCGTGTTTCAGTGAGTCGGGGAAGTAACCAGCGAAGATGGAGTGGTTGAAAATGTATAGAAGGTAATGTATCATGTTTATGGGTAGATGTTTGAGTTGGAGGGTTGTGATGGCAGTGGGGCCGGGTGCTTTCTGTTTGAATGTTTTAGTGTACGTTGTAGTTTTCTGATGGTAATGGGTGGGAAGTCTATTGGGTGGAGTCTTGTAAGGTCGCCGGTATTGTATGAATATATGAGATGTATGTTGTTGTTGATTTGGTCTTGTATGGTGTGAATGTGTTCTATGTCAAAGTCTTCATTGTCCGTGTCGTTCTGTGTGAATATGACCTGCCAGTATTTTCGGAAGATGGGTTCCTTTTGTTCTGGGGTGTCGTGTTGAATGTTGTTGTGTTTAAGGTATGGTATGGTTTGTTTGGTGTTGGAACCTAGCATGCGTTTTAAGGAAGACCAGAATTTTTTGGGATCTGTTTGTTTTTCCAGAGTGTTGATGAGATTCTGCCATGTCTGTTTGTATGTGGCGTAGGGCAATGAGCTGCCTGTTGAGTGCTAGTGATGGTCCGTGTGTGTGAATGTGTTCGAGTGTAGCTTGATATAGTGTTTGTATGAGTAATGTTTCGTGAGTGGTTTTGATGCCGGGTATGATGCGATGAGTTATAGTGGGGATTGAAGTGTCGGTTGCGTCCTGTATATGTTGTGTCCAGTTGTCTAAATATGTATCTATTTCTTTGTTTGTTTGTGTGGTGACTGCGTACTGGGATAGTGTTTGTTTATATTGGGGCGGGGGCGAATGGGAATTTGTATGGGGTTAGCAGAAATTGTGGCTATTATTGGAATGTGATCTGACGGTGTGATGGGCCCTGGTTGTAGGTGTATGTTGTGGAATGCTTTGTCGTTGGTTAAGACTATGTCTGGTGATATTAAGCTGTTGTGTGTGATGAGGGTTGGTAAGTATGGGCCGATGTGGGTGCACTTGTTCCGGATTATGAGTGAGTGTAATTGTTTGCCTATGTGGTTGGATGAAGAGTTCCCTAGTGTGGTGTGTCTAGCGTTTAGGTCTGCGAGGAGGTATACGGGATGGGGCCTATTCAATAGTGTGTGGAAGTCTATGTAGTTTATGTAGCCTGTGCGGGATGGTATGTATGTCGTTCCTATTGTGATGGGTCCTTGTTGGGTGTCTATTGTGATTGCGAGCATGTCTGTATGGAAGTTGTCGTGTAGTTTGTATGGGATATGGCGTTTGATTGCGATGGCAGCACCGGAGTGAATTATGTTGTCATTATTGCTGGTGTGAACGTTGTAATTGAATATTTTGAGTGGAGTGTTGTTGCCTGTAATGGAGTGATCATTGATTAGTATTATGTCTGGGTCAATATGGTTGTAAATGTTTGCAAGAGTGAATCTGTTATTGTGCCAGTGACGGACGTTGTGATGTATTATCTTAAGAGAGGGTAGGGAGGTCATTGTGATGGGTGTTTGAATGTTGAGTGTTTCGTCTTTTGGGGGGTTTTTGTTGAGTGTTTTTCCATGTTAGCGAAGGTGTCGTGAGGAATGATATTTATTAATGGTTGGAGTATCTTCAGTCTGTCACGTTTCAGGTACCTAGTCAAGTATTTTCGATGAGTCAGCGTCCTTCACCGAGAGCTTCAGTCCGCATAGTCTTTCTTTCTTAATTCGTCAGCAAACCAAAGGTTAGGAGGGTCAGTGGGAATTTCGTCTCTGTTTCGTGAGCTCCTAAATAGTTTGATGGGGATGGGTTCGTTGAGTTCGGTTCCAGAAATGTATGATTCTTTGTATTATTCGTCGGCGTTTTTCCTTTTTCTAGGGTCGCGGTCTTCTATATGAGTTATGGATTTCAGGGTTGGGGGGTCACTTTTTCGGATGTCGTCTTTTGATTGTGTAGAAAGGTTGTGTGAGGACCGTCTCATGTCGTCGTCATCTATAAATTCCGTTTGGATGTTGAAGTCGGAGTCCGGAGTCTGGGTTTTAGGCTGGGTAAGAAGCTGAATATTTTGGCTGAGTCCCTGTCCGGAAAAGTCGCGCCAATGTCGTAATTGGTCTTCAATTATTTGGATAGTATGCTGCCGAATTCTTCCTGGCGGGAGAGGCTGGCAATATGATCTTCGAGTATAATTGCGGTCAGTTTAAGTTGCGTCTTGTCCGTCAGTGTCAGGCTGTGTTGGGGGACGTTGGTTTGCTGTATTGTCTGTTTGGCAATGTCGACGTAAGTTTGGTTGGTCTTTTGTTTGATAGTCTCCGTTTGTTTCTGTTGTTTGTGTCGTATTTTTTGTTTGCGATATAGGCAGTTGGCGGCTAGTGTCCGGAGTCAATTCACTTGACCTGATAGAGATTGAGGACGAGTCAACATCTGATAGACACGTGATAGATCACGCGATCAAGACCGCAGTAGTGGGCGGAAGCGAACGTTATAAAAGGGCTAGCAACCTTAAGCAAAGCCCCCAGTAGCTGATAAGCACTCCGCGATGTAGCGTGTAGCTTGAGTTCTCCGACCTTACGGTCGATGCCGTAGCTCATAACTCTGCATCGCAACTCTGTATTACCACCTCGTATACAAGATACGTTATCTGGACTTATGTGTCTTACTTATCCCTCACTACCTTAGTCAACGAAACCCGATCCTCAGGTAGAGCTTAATATAATGAGTTCAATGTCTTGAGCGTAACCTCGGACACTAGAGTTCGGTGGTCATTGTGGCAATTGAGGCATCTTTTGAAAGTGTTGGTACATTGCGTGTATATGTATGGTCTTTCGCGGGCATTCGGAACATGAGGGAGTGGTGTATGTGCATTGATGTGTAGGGTGGTCTTCTATTTTATAACATTTGTAACATATGAATAGGTGTGTGTATTCTTCTTGTTCGCGCTGTGGTGTTGAAATTTTAGTGTTGTACATGTAGAAACCATTAGCGAGAATACGCTGGGCTATTATTGTGTCAGTGGTTATGATTTTGATGACGTGTGTGTAGTGTTTGATTTTGATGATATCCTGTATATGTAGCCAGTTATGTTGAGTAGTCATTTCGTGTTTTATTTCGTCAGCCGTGTGGCTTCCTACGTCCTTGTCTAGCTGCCTTACAAAAATTGTCCGTTTAGCTCTAAGGTCCGGGGTATTATAGGCGTCAGGTTGATTTTGTGGAATGCTTCAGTCTTTTTTTTTTTTTTTTGAAGTCAGATGGCCGATCGAGGTATCGTCGTCAGTCACGGCATAAAAACCAGAGGCAGTGTCAGTGAGTCGGATAAGTGGGGCGTCGAGTTCTTTGAAAGTTGTCTGGAATATTTTGGGCCGGTCCGTCGGGATTCTTGGGTCGATTTTTTTAGTTGAATGCGGCAATCAGGGGTCTCGAGCGTTCTGATGGTGGGTTTGTTGAGGATGAAGATGAGGGAGGGTGACGTGTTGATACAGATGGAGGTCGAGGTCGTGATGATGATGATGGTGGGGGTCCACCGCCTCTCGCCCTCTGGGGCAAGCCCGTGGGGTTCGAGGCAGAAGTGCCCCCTGGGGGAGGGGACATAAGGTTATGAGGAGGGGGGAGCGAAAACACAAGTATATGATAGGATTGCAGTCGTATGTACAAAAGAAAGGTAGAGACAGAGGCAAAAAAGTAAAATCACTAATTCCTAGCGACACTCACGACACGAAGGCTGCTAGGCTGCTAATCCAAGGTGAGGCTGCTGGTCTGAGGCTTCAGGAGTGCACAAGGTGAACACCACACAAGTTGCCACGAGGGGACAGATCGAGTTCTCAGTCGTCCAAGACCAGTTTTCCCTGAAGGGAATAAACTCACACCCACGCGAGGCTAGCAGCTGATTCGACCAATCACGTTAGAGCTACATAACGTTCAGCCACGCTACGTGACGCTAATAACTGAATCCTCTCAATTATCAAAATAATATCACAATCAAAAACGAGATCTCCTGTTTCTGCCCTCAAGTGCCCTCTCTTTAGAGTTTAGATTTTAGAGTTTAGAGGAAGCACGCTTCTTGATACGGTCTGCATGGTACTGCTCTCAGCACAGTGATGTTTGGAGTTCGAGTCCGCTGGTCCCGCACTCCTCGCACCGCCAACAACGCGCTTCGCCGTTGTAAGGGGACGTAATGTTCATGTAAATTATTAGATTAGTAATTTCTCGTTTAGGTTTTTAGTCACCACTGACGTGACCTCGCGTAGGAATTTATTTACCTTGGAATTCATTTGTTCATTCATTTCATGTTCATTCAATTCATTTTATAATTAGTGTTGACAGTGCCCTGGTGTTTGAGTGAAGTTTTATTGAAGTTTTAGTAAATATTTGTAGTTATATCTATTCCTGTATCTTATGTCATCATTTTATCCGTGATATATTTTGCATTTATTAATTTATTTATTTTATTAGTTCTAATTTTGTGTTTTCGTTTTGTATGTGTAGAAAGGCTCCAAAATAAGGACTTGATTATCATTATTGGAAATAGTCGGCCTAAAGAAAGCGCACGGTTTTGTTTTGATAATTTTTGTTTTCGTTAATAAGTTTTTTCGATTATTTTTTTCTCCTTGATTAAATATTATCATCCTTCTTAATGGAGAATAATTATTACAATACGATCATAAACAAATGTCTTGGGCCACTGACGGCTTTATTTCTATATCATTTATTCAACGAATGGGCCCCGGCCTCGTCGCTGCCGAGCTTTCTCTTCATCACTTTGCTTGGGGTTGCCCGATGGGTACCCGAACGTCGGCGAATAGTTAGGAGCGCCAGTTTGCGATCCCACACTCGCGGTTTCTTAAGCACAATCAATGAGGAGCAACTCCCTAGGTTCGTATGAGAGCGGCTCACTGATGATTTTCCACCACCACAGGTGTCACCGCTTCTTCGACTATACTGTTGATACGCCTCTGGCATCTTTCCAGGGTTTTCTGATCCGGGCGAGATACCTTTCTTCCTTTCGCCACTTTCTTCATTCTTCACGCAGTGCCTCGTCCGTTTCAGAGCTCTCCTCCTCCTCCTACCATCCTCAAAGTCAATAGGACCATCGCTGATTGTCTGTTTCTTCTTTATGAGACCCAGAAACTTTCCCTCTTCGTTCGTTCGCGAACTTTTTCCCCGGTTAATTTTTCCTCTCTTCCTCGGCCGTCACGAGTACATCCATAAGGTCTTGCTACCTTAATTGGAGCGCGTTTACTGAAAACACTCTCATTGCTGCAAACATAATTTTTACCAAAGGAACAAAATTTTTATCTGAAACGAACAGGAAGACGACGATTAGCACGGGCCTTACATTATACCATGATTCGACTTCTGATCTAGAACTACCCAATAACTCCTCTCCGGACATCTCAACCTCCGAACTATCCAACTTGCCCGTTATGACGAAGCCCTAGTTTCTTTTCCTCCTTTCGACCTCCAGTGAGGAACTATTATCCTCAGAAGCAGTACTTATATATAAGTACTGCTTCTATATATTATATATAAGGCGGCACATACCGTTTCACACGATTTTCGTGAATAAGATGCTGTCATCCATCTACTGCGAGCGTCACAACCACTTCGTGATCGGTGAACACCCTGAATTCTCAGTGCCTTCTTTGTGGATGGGGACGCCATCCAGAGCAATTCCCTCTTCTCATAATTAATTTTTTTTTGCTTTTTCGTCGTCGTCGTTTTTCTTGAGATATACTGGTGCTTCTCCAATCGGAGTAATCAGTAGCAGAAACCACCAATTCGGGATCTTGGGCGATGCAAGGTCGACGATCAAGCATTAATTCGGTTCATCAGCGAGGATTTATCCAAAGTGTTTTGCAAATACTGCAAGGAATTGTTATCCGTTTCCACAATAAACCGTCTGCTCATCAGGTAGTGACGGAATTTTTTAACTCCATAGACCAGGGCCAGACATTCCTTTTTAGTGCCACTATTGCCTTTCTGTGAAGGGTTTAGGATTTAAAGGTTTTTCCACACCACGGTCGTCTTTCTGTGAAAGAACCGCTTCAATACCTTCCGAGGAGGAGTCAGTGCACAGGATGAAATCTTGTTCGAAGAAAGGGTAGCGAACGACGGAGGTGGACGCCAACGCTTTCTTCAAGCACTTGAACGCGTTTTCACACACTTCAGTCCAACGGAAAGCCATCGCCTCCTGGTTAATTGATGCAACGGTGACACAATTTGAGCGGAACTCTTGACACACCGCCTGTAGTACAAACACAGGTCGAGAAAGCTTCGGATCTGCTAAGGGGTTCGTGGAGTTGGGGTTTCTTGGATCAATCTTATTTTATCTGGATCAACGGCAACTCTTCACTGGAGACGATATGCCCCCAAAATTTGAATTTCTTTTTGGTGAGAACACATTTTGGGGGTTTTAGCTTCAAGTTTGCCTCCCGAATGCGGCAAAGTTCTAACGCCAATCGGTTCAAGTGCTCGCCCCAAGTTTTTCCGAAGACGATGACATTGTCCAGGAATACCAAGCAGTAGATACATGCGAGACATGCCATGACGAGTTCAATTATCCGGGAAAAGGTCACAACGCCTCCGGTGGCTCCGAACGGCATGACCGTTAACTCATAGAATTTTTCCCCCCGCAGCGTAAGCGGTTTAGGCACGAACCTCGTTTCTCAACTACAACTGCCAGTATCCACTCCGAAAATCCGGGGTTGAAAAATAGACTGCCCTTGACAACGCATCCGAAGTATCGTCAAGCCTTGGCAATGAGAAAGCGTCCTTAACAGTGATAGCATTCAAGACGCGGTAGTCGAACCAAATTCTTGCGGAACCGTCCTTCTCCCGCACCAACGCAGTATAACCGCACCACGGGTTATTGCTAGGCACAATGATCCCCTTGCAGAGCATTTAGTATACCATCTCTCTCTCCTCCTTCACTACACTTTAGACTCTTTCGATTCGTTGCTTGTTTGATCGGCATGTGGTCTCCTGTTTCAATGCGGTTTCCTCTTACGGGGTAGCTCCCAGTGTACGGGGAACCTCGTGCGGGGTAGCTCCCAGATAGCTCCCAATATGCGCTTCCAGTCATCAACTGCGAACACGTCAGCAAACGCTTCGACAACGGCTTCAAGCTCTGCTCGTTGTATTTCCGACAGGTCTTCAGTGTGACAATCGGGTAATCGGCAAAATTTGGCCTCCTCCTCTTTGAGCGGCGAATCGATCGCAACATCTTCCACTCGCAAGAATCTGCCCACACACCTTTTTTCTGTTTAATGCGGTCCTTCTTAGTACCGTTGATAATTTTCCCCATGCCCTCCACAATTATTATATATAGCTCCACAAAGTAAGTATAGGAGCTATATATATATATAGTGGAGGGCGTGTGGATTTATTTTTTTTTTTGCTCCGAATTCACGTTCGGCCACCCCTGGCCGGCGGAGATTTTGCGCAGCGGTCCCCCTAATCTCGGCAACCACCGTCATGACAGCGCAGTAGCTGACAGTGCTTGTCGGCCGAGTTTCTCGCGGCGAGTCAGCCAGACTGCGGCGTCAGACTCTGGCAGGGGACGAGAAACGTTGCGGCAATTTGCGCTGCTGTGGACATGTCTGCGCTGTTGACCCCCCTGTTGTTGCGCTGGGGCGAGCGTTAGGGCAGACATGTTCTCCGTTCTCCCGCGGCTGGCTCCCATACTGTGGCGATTTCTGACTGGATAGCAGCTATTTCGACCGATCGCGTTAGACTTAGAGCTGCATGACGTTCAGCCACGCTGCGAGACACTAATAACCGAATCCTCTAAATTAACAATATAATATCACAGTCAAAAATGAGATCCCTTGTTTCTGTCACAAAACAAAAGAATGTCTACGCAATTCTTAGTCATACATAATTTAAATCCTTTGAATAAAATCTGAAGCGAAACAATGTTGAAAAAAAATAGATCACAAAAACGTGTTCCGTCACACACGTGACGTTCACTACTACAAAAAATTGCTTATTCCTTACAACAAATATAACGACGCAAATAAAACAAATTTATTGTTAGATAAACAGGAGTATATATAGAAGGACTCTTCAATGAGACAAATCGCTGGGCATTCCATAATCGGCAACACGAGGGCGAGTTACGACAGCAAACTTTAGTTTTTGCGATGAAACATTAAACCCGACGAAAAATAGAAAATGCCGAATAAACAAACAATTAACGAGTTTTATAAATCTTGCTGTAAATTTATGATTGGTTAATAAGTTTGTGAGCAGTAGCTCAGCTGCGGTAAAAGATCAATGTCTCACGATGCTAACTGTAGCCCTAGGTCACGGTAAGCTCAGCTCCCATTGTGGTTAAGAGCAAGTGATGTTCAGCTCAGCTGTAGTCCATGCGGAATCACTTGATCGCAGCATTAGTTTAAGGTCATAAACTATTTTTGCTCAGCTGTTGTCTACTGCAAGGTGATAGCTCAATTTATGTTTAGAATGTGGAAAAAGGATCAACTTAGACTTGGTCATACGGTAGCTGAATTATTATGCCATTCAAGGTCACTTAGTAGCTTTGCTCTGCTGTATTTCAAGATCATGTTGCAACTTAGCACTTCTGTGGCTCACGTATCTTGGTGCTTCTTTAAGTTTTATTTCAAAGATTAGTTTAGAAATTTTGTAAGATATAACTCCCAACCTCCATTGCTCAGTCTGGATTTCAGTCTGTTCATTATTTATTATTTTCATGCAGTATCATGTACAAGGAACTTAGTTGTCAATCTTCATTATTGCTGTCGCCTAAGCAACAATGAGTCGAGTCTTGATGCATGAGATATTTATTTCTAAGCCTTTGTCTTCTACACAACTCGTGTCTGCCGCCACAACAAACAAACGTGCTGGTGCCTAATCTCAATGTTAACTTCAATTTGTAAATTCACACGTTCACCAGTTAGACTGTCTCATAAAGTTTTAATCTAGAAGTGCAGACAAAGTGTCACTCAGTTACACAAACGATTTTTGTAGAAAAAAATTGAATTGATAAAGCATTTCAACGAGCATTATTCATGTTTAACGCAGTTTGAAATAAAATCATTAAGCAAAAATTATACAAATTTTATTTACTGGTGAAAATTGCTAGATTGTTCTGTACAAGATCAGTTCAAACAGTTGCTGCATTAAGCGACAATAAAATAATCGATGGTGACAGCTCGAATGGCCTATCAAGAATTCGAGCTAAATCACGAAACATTCGTAAATTTGATTTGGATTAAATTTAATCAAATTCAAGTTGTAAACTGAGGGTTGGAGATGAGCTAGCTTGGAGTAGGTTAAGCTAGGATAAGTTAGATCATTATGATATAATAGATAGCCTAACCTAATCTATCTTAGCCTAACCTAACCTAATGCAAATGAAAGTTTCATTTTGATCAAAAAAGAAATGTCAAAAAATCTAAAATAATTCCTTTAGCAGCGTATTGCCTAATAAGTACTGATAGAATTTCTTGCAGATGCGTTCAGAATTGAGGGAATATAGCTATTGAGTTGCGCAAAGTTGCTCTATTGCCTTTAAATCGAAAACGAAATGTGGAAATAATCAGTAATATTTCCTACCGCGGCGAATTGCTGATATTTATTTATGTCCTGATTATCTTGCATGAAGGCTCGGAATTATGAGCTGATGAACAGCACGAGATTAGATCTTGACGTTTGAAACCTCTTGACGAGTTCGCGGGTGAGTTTGAAAAAGCGTCTATTCGGTCATTGCGGTCAATTTTGCGTTTGTTTTAAGTTGCAAATAGGCTTGGCCTATGGTTGAGCATTGCTTGTTACTTTATCGTGGCATTGGCGGCTACTTTGACGTTTGTGGTTACCTGCAACGAGGAATGGTATTAATGATTAATCATCAATTACAGCTAGCATCATTTAATATGCTACGGTAGCCAATATGTTGTGAACTTTCTAATAAAGCAACCAATTAGAACAGTCCAGGGCACACACTAATTTGAGAGCGTACTATCGAATTTATCATTGCCAAGTTGCTGCTGGCTTTAGGTGTATTTTCATTCTGGTTGTTGATTCTTGGGTCTATGACATTTTTCCCGCGTTTTTGATGTTTGTACATAATTTTCTAATATAACATCTGGGTATGGTTATTCTTTACGTATGCTTTTTTCTGATATGCTCTGGGATATAGATCATGCTCATGTAACAAAAATTTATTAAAGTAAACAGTATTCATTAGATATACACTTAATAAACTAATCAGAATGCATCTCTGAAGAGGTCGACTTCCGAGGATAAGGCGGGCTCTACGTTGGGAAACAGATTCAAAGTACATCAGTTGTGGTTAGCCCCTGTCCGCGTCTACTCAGGTTTCATGAATTTTAATTTAGCTACAATTAGAAGCTGCAAAAAAATTTCTAAGTGAGAGATTAGCTAAAAGTTTGATTGGTGTCGTCCAGATACTCAAAACAGCCACGCGGAGTAGCGTAACGATCTCACTTCAGTCAGTGAACTTAACCTTCAAATGGCAGGCACAAGCTAGCGACCCTCGATAAGCTTAGCTACCTAGGATTTCTGTGTTCGGCTCATGTTCGTAAGACAGATTTTTTTCGATTGTGCGGAAAATATTCCTCTCTATAGCGATGGCATCATTCCACATCTGAATTCCACTAAAAAAATTTTTAAATTGGTGATTGACATGCAAATAATTTTATTTTGCTGATAGCGCCGACATTTTAGAGTTTAGACAAGTGGTTCCTAAAGTGGGCGATATCGCCCCCCTGTGGGCGGTGGAAAGATCTAGGGGCGGTGAGGAAGAAGAGGGCGTTTGGGGGGCGGTAGGGAGGTGGCAGTCCGCGAAGTCGAAGTCAGAAGTTCGTACGTTTGTTTGACGATTTGTACACGACACGTGCAGAACATGATTCCGACTCGGATAAATTTTCACGAGCTAAAAATCATCGTTTGGTAGTTAGGAATTTATATTAAAAATTTCGTTCGAATCTGTTCATTAGTTTGCGAGATATTCCTTGGTCACTGAATTTGGAGATTGGCAGTAAGACCGGCCACCAGTCCACAAGTCCGGCCGTAAATTTGTCCGAGCCGTCCTGAATTTCTAGTCTAACTGTAAAAGTAACTGTTTTCTAGTTAAAACTGTAAAAAAATATATTGGTTAGCTAAATAGGGCTCTATTTGTGAAATACACATTTGTGTTTAACCTTTCTCTTTTAAAATTTCATCATACTAAATATCAAGAGAGAGGCGTTTGTTTTTATATGTCTGTCGGGGGGGGGGCGCTAGAGATTCATTGGGGAGCCAAAGGGGGCGCCAGCCTGAAAAAGTTTGGGTACCACTGCTTTAGACCCATCGGGCCCCATCCACAGCTGCCGCCTACTGCCCCCCGTCTTATCAGTCGATCTGTGACTGTCGTAAGGGAAGGTACGTAAGGCAAGCATTTCCTGCCTGCTTCGCTAGTCTGGGATAAAGTTTTTTCCTGCTAGGTACCTAGAAATTAATAACTTTTATTAATAATAAAAGAAAATTTTGCAATATCCCCTCTCTTTGGCGCCTGCAACACTCACCATGGACGCATCTTGGACGTCAATTTTATTATTATTTACTTCTTTCAATTACCTTTAAGTCAACATCTTAAAATGCTGTTGGCTTAAATATTATGATAATAGTATTGATAATATTGTTATAATATAATATTCTCCATATCGATGAAAGTTAACTCGAATTGAATTAGTTTATGACGGTTGTAAAAATCTGCAAGAATTTGACTTTTCCTCTTTAAACACACAAAACTATCATTTCTATCGATCTGATTTAGTTTAGAAGTAAAATTTGCAACACATTCGATTGTATATTTTTATTGACACCGTATGTACAAATTTTCGTGAAGTTCATGCATATTGACGTCTCCATAGGAAAAAATCAAGAAAAATTTGTTTCATCACTGTTTGCAAGAATTTTTCAACTTTTATTGTGGCTCATATATTGACTTACTATACAGAAAAATCTAATAGGAATAAATAAAGTTCTCGAATGAGAATTACAGTAGCTACGCCTTTTTGCCGCAGTCCGATTTTCAAATTATGAGACGCCTCAAACTTGGATATGGAAATGCAAATGATTCTTCGGTTTGTCCTTATTTTCTTTTTATCACCTAAATAGCATACCCAGAAATTTCTAATTTAAAATACTCTTCAATGTTTCGTTCATATATTACCTTGGATAATCAGCTTGGATAAATGTTAAGTATGATTGTGAACATTGACATCAATCTGAAGTTGATTATTTTTTCCAGAATTTGCTTCCAACGCTCTTTAAATTATTGAGTCAACAATTTTTATAAGCTCAGAAATTAACTTTCTTCTATCAATTTTAATTTACTTCTATCATTAATGGCTACATATTTTTTTAGATTTCCGGGAAGGTTATCGCATATTTAGTTGAAGACTTTGCCAAAGCGAAGCGAAAATACGTAGGTACAGTGAATTTAAAATTTTTCGTTCAGCAATTATTTCACATGCAGCATTATTTCTCATTTTTAAAACCAGATGATAAATAAAATATTTAGGGGAACTTCTAATAGTTTTTAATGTTTCTTCTGTTGAAATCGGTGTGATGGTTCAATTTTTTTCGTGTCACTCAGAGAACTCAGTCCTACTTTTGCAAATATTTTCATGTGTGTTACAAGACTACATGGCAGGCCAATTGTCAACTTATTATCAACAAATTTTCTATACCGATGCGCTGATGACACTTGTTTTACTTTGCAATCAATCTCGTGTGGATCTTTTCTTTGATAATCTTAACATCCAACCTAAGTCTTTCAAATTCACCGTGGAGTTTGAATATAACAATACTTGGTCTTTCCTCGATTATTTTGATTGCTAGGCAACTACCGCGCAGCAGTCTCCGCGATTGCTCACTTCACTTGCATACCGGGGTAGTGGTAACCCCCCACCTAATGGGGAAGTTAAACATTTTACATGACTAGCAAAAAATTTTGCGCAGCAAACAGAATAAAGTAACTATATGAAATCAAAACCGTACAGCATGGACTTAGTTTTGTCATCGATGTCGTTTGAACCGTCGAATATAGTTTGTATTAATTTGTTGAAGAAGTAGCGAGGTGCCATGATACTGGCGCCGCGGTGAGTCAGGTCCAGCACGCACAACCGCCATTGAATTAAACGATCTTAATTCACTAAAGAAGGAAAAAATAATGTCAACCGCACTACAGTATCATTTTGACATAGAATATCGAAATTTTGAAGACGTGGTGTGTGTAACCGAAGGTACATTGTATAATGCCTGTCATCTTGAAGGGCGCTGCCATCACTGTATCAAGCAGTGTCATAACAACAACACAAACCTGAATATATAATAAAAACTTGTGGGCCCTGAATACAAAACGAGTGTTCATCAGTTATTGGTTTTGCCAATTAACAGCTTAAATATTAATTATATATGTCATGATGAGGATTTAAAATTATCTCATGGAGCTACAGGCACTGAATTTTTTCGCGGTCCTTCAAGCAACCTCTGGTTTTTAAATATGATAAGGTTTAAAAGGGGCATCTTTTTGTTGAAAAACCATGCGCGTCATACAAATAATAAAATTATCTAGCTACCACGTAACCCAGTATGCTCAAAATTTTGTAAAGTATCGTATCATATGAGTTAACAAATGTGCGCGTGCACATACACCGAGGCCATTCTATGAGCTGGAGATGTCATGGTTCGCTCAGATACCAGCATCTGACGAGAGACATCGTGAGGAAGCATGAATTCCCGAAAAAAAAACGTGTAAAAAGAAGCGTAAAATAGCAGAGGAGCAGGTGGCCGAATAACGACTGATTCACCTCAAAGGCGACTCGATCGACTGCGAGGCGACCCAAAATTGAATCCAAATTTCGACTGGGTATATGTTCGATAACATTCAGGTTTGGTGATTGTGGTGGCCAAATGAGTTGCTCAACTTCATTAGAATGTTCCTCGTGTCATTTTTAACAATTCCAGCAGTGGTCATTAATATCGTGAAAAATGTCGTTCCCCTCCGTAAACAGTGCTTGAACCAGTGGATGATCTCGGTCCTCCAAAATTCTCAAATATTCACGGCTGTTGAGTCCTCCATGAAGAGTAAATATTGGTCCGCCAGATTTCTTATAAATAGGAACCCAGATCATGATAGATCCCCCGCCATTTTATACGGTTGCGAGGAGGCAGTCGGGATTAAGGGACTTTTGACTGTCTCCAAAAGTAAACTCGGCCAGAGGTTGGAAGTAAGGTAACCGATGATTAATCAGAGAAAATCACATTTTTCCACTGCCCGATAGACCTATTCTGGAGGTTTTTACACTACTTTAAGTGCTTTGAAGCATTTGTATTTGAAACCTGAGGCTTTCTAATTGCAGCTCTTCTATAAAATCCAGATCTGTGCAGCTCTCGGCAGACAGCCTTAATGGAAACTGGGTTCAGTGGGTGTCCATTAAGGACTGTAGTAATTTTAACAGCCGTGTTCTTTCGGTTGCCCCTCACAATTTGATTTTAGGTACCGACGGTCTCTCTTAGACAACTTCGACTTTCGGCCAGACCTATGCTCTGCTGAGAACTTCTTTCATTCTCTTTCAAAAGCAGTCATAACTTTTGAAACAGTACCTCTAGAAATTTCAAGCATTCGGGAAGTTTCTGTCACACTAGCATCTGCTATACGGGCACCAACAATTTGGCCTCTTCGAAAGTCAGAGAAGTTTGTCACTTATAGATTATAACTTAGGTTATAGACACAAAAATTTTCTAAAAATATCTGTGCAAGGCTAAAATATCAATTAGCAGCAACAATTAACAATAAAATATAAAAATATGTCACGTTTACATTGTTTATAACAGTGGTTCCCAAACTCTTTCAGGCTGGTGCCCCCTTTGGCTTACTAGTGAATTTCTATCGCCCCCCACAGACACATATAGAAACATACGCCTCTTTCTTGAAATTTAGTACGCTGCAATTTTAAAAGATAAAGATTAAACACAAATGTGTATTTCACAAGTAGAACCCCATTTAGTGAACCAATATGCTTTTAAGCTGTTTTAACTGTTTCAGCACTAGAAACCTAGGACGTCTCGGGCAAATTTACGGCCTGACTCGCAGCGATCGCACGACCAATCTCCAAATAATTCAAGTATCAAGTAATATCTCCTAAACTAATGAACGCAGCTCAATGAAACTTGGAACATGTATTCATCAGAACCTAACGGTGATTTTTATCTCGTAAAAAATTTTCAATTTTACCTTCATTCGTGAGTTATATTGCGATAAAGGCCGAAATTCGCAGTGATAAAATAATTTGAACGAAAATTTGAAATTGAACGAAATTTCGAATATACATTCCTAACTACCAAACGGCGATTTTTTAGCTTCAAAAAAACTTTCGATTTTACCTTCGTTTGCGAGCTTTTTTTTCATTTTACCGTCATTCTTGATTTCACACTTCCTTATATTCGGCATGTATCGCCGGATAATTTGTCGCTTAAATTCGCGGCGATCAAGAAATTTCCTCTAAACTACTCAATAGATTTCAACGAAACTTTGAATAAAAATACCTAACCTTCCAACGGGGATGTTTAGCTCGTGACAATTTTTCTATTTTGCTTTCGTTCGCGAGTTATACAGATATAGGAGGAACAACCGGCTTTTATACCGGCCGGTTTAACTAAGAGCCGTTTACGAATATCCGTATACTTATAGCCGTATAACTCGCAAACGAAGGCAAAACGAAAAAAAAATTTGTAGCGAGCTAAACATCACCGCTGCTGAGGTTAGGTATTTAAATAATAAGTTTCGTTCAAATCTATTCAGTAGTTTTGGAGGATATTTCTTGATTACTGCGAATTTAAGCAGGTATTGCTGTTTAAATAACGAATGAAGGTGAAATGAAAAAAAAACTCGCGAACAAAGGAACAATCGAATAAATTTTCGAGCTAACATTACCGTTTGGTAGCTAGGACTGAAAATTCAAAATTTCGTTCGAATCTGTTCAATAGTGGGAAGAAATTCCTTGTTCACTCTGAATTTCGGCCCGTATTGCCATATAACTATGGCAAAAACAAACGAAGGCAAAATTCAAAAAAATTCACGAACTAAACAGTACCGTTAGGTCCTAATGAATACGTGTACCAAGTTTCAACGAGTTAAATTCATTAGTTTGAGAGATATTCCTTGATCATTGAATTTGGAAATATGCCGTAAGAATGGCCGCGAGTCCGGCCGTTAATTTGTCGGAGACGTAAACCAAGGAGAGGTTAAAAAAGCAGATCTGGGTGAAAGAACCATCGCTGGGAGTCATGATGTGCTGCACGTGTTGTGTACAAATTGTCAAACAAACGTTGGAACTTCTGACTTTGACTTCGGACTGCCGCCCCCCTTATCGCCCCCCAAACGCCCACTTCTTCCGTACCGCCCCCCCCCAAAATTTTTCCACCGCCCCTAGGGGGGCGATATCGCCCACTTTGGGAACCACTGGTTTATAACATGTTCGAAAATTACAATATCAAGATGTCAAATGTTTCCCTTATTTTTCTCAACCCGTGTATAATACGTTACGGAATTTAACAATTATAGTTATAATTAAAGTAGTGACACCCAAATTGCCACCTGGCTAGCGCTATTAAACCCATCGCCAGTAAGCTAGTGCTTGTGAACCAACTGTCAGTTGGCTATAAATGGCAACCCAAACTGTCATGCTAGCAATCAAATTGTCAACTTAAAATCGCTAGCAAACCGACTATTAATGTAAAATCAATTACCGTCAGGCTAGTGATAGCAACCTAGTTACTAGCTAGTTAGTTACAGAAGCCCAACTAGAGTAATCTAAAGATAGGAAACCGTTGTCCACTAGGTTAGTGTTTGGAAAGCAATTGCCGGTTGGTGTCTACTTAACGAATTCTCTCTCAATGTGTTTTTATTATTCTCACTCAAACAACTCATATTTTTTAACTTTTTGACATGTTGTTATTCTGTTCGCCCTAATGTCACAAGTTTCACCAGACAACTTTCTATTACCAGTTTAACTTTTTCTACTAAGCCTGGTAGACACCAGCCTTGTCAGGCATTGAGGCATATTTAAATATCGAAATGTTAATACCATCCCATAACTACCAGGGATGAAATGTTACGTGGAATAAATGTTATACAAGAGGAATAGAGTACAATTAAATAATCTGCAGCCCCTCCTAGACACGTGTTCGAAACATTCTCTGCCTCGGTCAACCTATTCGTAAGAAGGTCTAGAAGAGGGTTGTGACGCGCGCATCGTGAGCCATCTGCCGGTGTCTTATAGAGGTTTGAAAAACCTTCAAACTGCAATAGATTTACGTTTAATTATTAACATACAATGAGTTAAATGATACTCATTCCGGATTAATCAGAACAAAAAAATCTGATTAACTTCTGAAAACCTATCACTAAAGCCAAAATAACGCTTAAAAAAATTATAGTTTTTAAATTTCTTTGCAGAAACTCTGAAATGGTTTGATAGAAAATATTTTAGTTGGGACCCAAGTGGTAGGTGTCCAAGTAAAAGGATCATCAACATCAATCTAGAAGCTCATGGCACAACGGAATCTAGATCGTCAAGGCACAACCACAGTCTATAGAAACTCAAGGCACAACCGCAATCTAGGAACTCAAGGCACAAACGCAATAAAAAATCTCGAGATACAACCCCAATCTAGAACCTAAAGGCACCAACGCAATCTAGCTAGAACCTCGAGACATAACCCCAATCTAGGACCTCAGGACAGCACCAATCTAAAACCTAAAGGCACAACCATAATTCGAAACCTCAATATCCAACCTCAATCCTCAATCTTGGCCTCAAAACCCAACCCAATCTACGTTCTCAACACACAACCAGCCTGGGCCTCCAATGACAACCGTAATTGATGATATCAACACTCATTTCTAATTCAGAACTCTAATATACTACCATACTTTTAAACATCTACACTAAACCCCTATTTTGCATCCCAATACCCGACATTTCTCATGAACAAGATGGGTCACGATACCAACTCGAATTAAGATCTCAGAAGACCAAGTAACTACTACTACTACTTTATGAACTACTTTATGACCACAACACAAGCCTTATTATTTAAGACCCCAATTCCTGACACTTGAGCATGAGCACGGCGGGTCAAAGGGACCAAGCTTCCTCCAAGAAGCACCACACCGACAACACCAGCAGGAGCTCCAGGTCCCTCCAGCATGACAGCATCAGCTACCAGGACAACAGGGGTCACTGGGGCAGCAGGATGGAGTTCCTACTTGCCTGCCTCGGCTACTCGGTGGGCTTGGGGAACTTGTGGCGGTTCCCTTACCTAGCGTACGAAAATGGAGGAGGTGGGTGGCTGCATTGCTGAATTCCCTGGTGTTTTATGTGTAACAACGTGTTTTTTTGTACTTTTGATCTATAATTGTTTTGTTGAAAAAGATATGTAAATATTTTGAATTCGGTGCGGACCGGCCAGACCGACACTGAACCGGCCGGATAATATTTGTAGTACTTAAAATAAAACTGGGTAGAAAATAATCTCATACAACCTATGACTGTATCCATGCTAAAAGAATTTATTAATTCTGATTTAAACTATTTTGTGACTTTATTGCCACTGATTCCTAATTTTTACTTCTCAACTCTTCTAAGCTCCTAAGCTGTCTTTAAATTTTTTGCGCATTCAAGACTCACGATATTTTAATAATGTGATTCATCATTCTTTAGTTTTTTTTACAGATTTAAACCTACTCAACTGATGAATGGGCCATTATTATTAAATCGCCATCGGATGCAATTGTTGATTGTACTTACATGAGTTATGGTATAAATTATAGCACATCCTCATCAAGATACCGCGTCTTTTTCAAGTGTTAGAATAGTGGTCTGAAGTTTTATGTACCTTGTCAGCGCAGAGGCTGCCGCTTCATGGATGTTGTCGAATCATTCATGTATTCATTCCTTTGGGGAACAGATAATAAAGATAAGTTTTACTGCTTAATAAATTGCATACTTGACTTTATTTTGCTGAAGAAGCATCTACTGAGGTCTCTTTTTCAGCGGCGTTCCTGTTGCCGTACCTGCTGCTGCTGGTGATCGTAGGTCGTCCCCTCTACCTGACGGAGGTGGCGCTCGGGCAGTACAGTCAGCTGGGGCCCCTGCACACCTACAGGAAAATTGCACCTCTTATGGCTGGTATGTGGGGCCTTGTGTGAAATCTATTTTAAAACAGTCGTGTTTAACGGTGCGGTCATATTGGTGCAGCATTGAGCAGTAGATGAAAAGGTGCATAGTGCATAATCATTTTAGCGGAAGTTGTACGGGATTTGGTTAAGGTTGGAGAAGGGTGGGGGAAATCCATCAGGGCTCTGGATGGTCACGTGGGAAGTGAAGGGTTAATCGTAGTTCAAAATTCAAGTTCTTGAAAATAAAAAAGTAATTTTCACTGTTCACGTGCATTTCGCTCTTTTTAATTTTTTTTTTTTTTTTTTTTGCTTTGTACAATAATTTTTACTTTTTATACAGGATGCTATTATTTGGGGATAGTATTGGAAATGATGATATCGATAACCGTTCTGTGATGGGTGAGTCGCTCGAGGCACATGAGGTAGGTTTGAGTAGTCAGTTTATGCATGGGTTCGCGCAAGGGCATCGGTTTCGTCTTAACCGCAAGTGACTCGGTGAGTTTTGTCAGTCCGTACTCAGCAGCATCGGGACAACCGCACCTGAGCGCGTGAATTCAATAACTGTCGACCATGCAGGCACATGCCATTTGTGTATGTGTTATGTTTCTTTAATGGTTACGTGTACATGAGTGGAGGAGGGGACTAGTGCTGGTACTTTGGATCTTTGGAATGACATGTGTCTGCTTGTGTAAACCCTGGTTTTACTTCTATACGTCAATGAGGTCGCCATGCAGACGTCGATAACATAGATTTGGAAGCTATATAATCTTTAATCTTTCTTCATGAAACTTGCCCTCAAATCTTGGAATTATCCTTGTTGCCCGTTTTTGATCACTCACTACGAAATTTTTGGTCCTTTTCAAGTTTTGGTGACCACATGGCGTCGCCAAACTCTGGGTCCTGACGCACGACAGCAACTAACAATAGCTTCATCGCTTTTGCATCTAGGTACTATGCTATCTAGATGCAGAAGCGAACTATCTATCTACTACTCTAGGTACCTCTAGCTGATCAATCCAAGCTGTTTATACTGAATCGACACTTCTCCGGATCCGCCTGCGGACTCAAACGCAAAACCTAACTACACGCTCAACCGAACTACTCATAACTCCTGCAATACTGAACGGATTTGATTGAATTTTGGAATGTGAGTAGTTATTAATGATACGCTGCGGTAGGAATTATTACAGATTTTTACATAGATTAGTTTTCAATTAAAAGTAATAAACGTATTTTTTAATTAACCGAACTACTTCATAACTCCTACAATACAGAACGGATTTGCTTGAATTTTGGAATATAAGTAGGTAGCATTGATATGCTGCGGTAGGAATTATTACAGATTTTTACATAAATTAGTTTTCAATTAATACTAATAAACGTATTTTTTAATCAACCGAACTACTCATAACTCCTACAATACTGAACAGATTTGCTTGAATTTTGAAATGTTAGTAGTTATTAATGATACGCTGCGGTAGGAATTATTACAGATTTTTACATAAATTAGTTTTCAATTAATACTAATAAACGTATTTTTTAATCAACCGTACTACTCGTAACTCCTACAATACTGAACTGATTTGCTTGAATTTTGGAATTTAAGTAGTTATTATCGATACGCAGCTGCAGGAATCATTACAGATTTTTACATAGACTAGTTTTTAAATAATACGGAAAACCTAACTTCACGTTCACCTCGCAGGTTAACCTGTTTCCGTATTATTAAAAAATTAATTTATGTAAAAATCTGTAATAATTCCTACCGCAGCGTATCGATGATAACTACTTATATTCCAAAATTCAAGCAAATCCGTTCAGTATTGTAGGAGTTATGAGTAGTTCGGTTGATTAAAAAATACGTTTATAAGTTATTAGAAAACTAATCTATGTAAAAATTTGTAATAATTCGTACCGCAGCGTATCATTAATAACTACTCACATTCCAAAATGCAATCAAATCCGTTCAGTATTGTAAGAGTTATGAGTAGCTCGGTTGAGCGTGTAGTTAGGTTTTGCGTTTGAGTCCGCAGGCGAGTTCTTAGGCGGGTCCGGAGAAGTGTCGATTGGGTGCTGTTTATTGGCTTTATTAACTTGCGTTTCAATATGCTTAAAAATTGTCAACTCCTTGTCGACATAAACTTCCAAATCTTTTTCCATTGTTGACTTCGCAATCATCACTCGCTCGTTGCAACCATGTCTTCTCTTGGTTGCAACGAGATCATGCTGTTCATTGTTCTTACTAAGGTGAATTACTTTAAAAGTGGCAGCATTAGAACGCAGCTGCCCCGTATCACTATCAGACTCTACAAATATTTCGACTCCACATATACATATTTGTGATGATTAACGTATTCGGGGCGACTAGCTGGTGCATTGCAACCATAACACCGCAAGTTGTTTTGAGCCAGTTGAGTCACGACTCCGTGAGTGTGCCCACCAGCGTTGTCAGATGGTATATTTCTATATGAGATTTCACAAACCTGGTATTTTCAGAAGGTGTCTGGCATGAATATTATAGATCTGGTATTCTGGTATATTCGCCTAAATCTGTTATTTTTATGGCATTTTCTGACTTACTGCAAATTTACTGCATTAAGTTCCACCTCAGAAGTTTGAACTTTCTCCAGCGCAGGCGTGGATTATATAGATTACCTTCAGACCGGCGCGACTAGAGGTTTCCCGCCATTTTTGGAACCGCAAGTTTACCGCTTGATGAAATAACCCCAATCTAATTGTCAACATTTAACAAAAGTGCTTAGTGCAATATAAGCACGAGAGTGATGATCCTTGATTGATTTCTGATCAGTGATGATATGGCCTTAGGACGAGTGAGGTTGTCGAACCGATCTCTGTGACGCAAGCTCCACCATTTTTGTTTTGTGGTTTTGAAATCTGGAGTGCCACTTATTGAAGTGTCACTTGAATTCTGGGGTGCCATTCAATATTTCACTGATTTTGAACATCGTCATCCATTCATGGAACTGGCTGCCTACTGCATCACTTGTCTACTTTGACCTGTCTCCAATGCATACGTGGAGCGAGTGTTCTCACAAGTCACTTATGTGAAAAACAAGCAACGAAATCAAATTTCAACTAAGGTGCTGGAGTCCCTTATTCGGATCAAAAGCTATCTTCTCAGCCGCAACAAGTGATTACTACGGAAATGTTAGATAAATGAAATATGCAAGCATGTACGAAAATAAGCAAAAGGAAGATGACCTGTTTCCGTGGCTTGCTCATGTTGAGCGAAGGGGAAGAAGTGCCACACTGACACTGATAAAAAAAGGAAAAAGTGTCAATGTAATCAAACACAGGAAAAGAAAAGTGTCAAAATGTTCCAAACAGAGGGAAAAAATATAACGTGTTTAATTTGGCAAATTATCGTCAAGCCAGATAAATGCACAGTACATAAGATAAAATTGTTTGTTCTTTTTATAACCAACGTTTCTGACGAATAACTTCATTAAATTTTGAGGTAATAGTCTGTTTTTGACCAATAGAATTTCTGGTATTCTCGCCGAGAAAAAAACCTGGCAACACTGGTGCCCACTGCCCAGTAATCGCTTCGGCCTTTGTAGTGTGCGGAACTGTGTCGCTCTCTCTCGCTTGCTTGTCTCTTTGCCGCTGTAGTGCGCACAACTGTGGAGCTCTCGCTTGCTTCCACCATGCACACACCTTACTCTACAACTCCCAACGTCGCACTGGTGCGGTGGACAGTCGGTAGTGCCGGCGGACTCACGGACTGTCCTCGTGTACCTACTAATAGAATAGAAGTGTCGGCTTTGAAGAAATAGGCCCATGGCCTGTTGCCGATTCTTGAACTTTTCGTGACTTGATTCACAAGGGATCCGGCCTTTGGAACCCGATCTTACTTATTGCCTGATCCGTAATTTGCTAGGCATTTTAAGACTGAACATATGCTCCTGCATAGCTTCGTCTAGTCTGTTAGCACAAATGTTGCAGATGGTATCCCCGCAACGATCACAGGCCACTGTAGCGTCATTGACGTTAAGCGATCCTAGCTTGCAAAATTTACAAATTTCTCCTCGCTCATTTTGCAATTTGATCTTCGAATTCGGTTTAACAGGACTGGAGGCCTTCTCATTTAATTTTTTTTCCTCTCTGACCAGCCATCATGAAATGCAAGAGCTAGAAAAAGCACAAGCTAAAACTGAATCAAGTTGAGTAAAAATTGTAAAGTTTCCAAAGTGCTGTAAAAACTCGGTTACAGACTTGAGAGTAAGTGACTTACAGTCAGCGGCTGAAAAGGTGTTCAGGGTAGGGGAGGTAAGCCTGGCTATAAAACAAGGGCTCTATTGTTCTACGCTGGCGGGGCAGTGCTCGTTGCCCTCGCTTGACGACCCTCGCTGACTCTAGATCGCGTTATTTCAGATGGAAACACTTTTACTATAGGCTTCTTTTTTTCTATTCGCACTCTCTTTTACTGACTTCACTGAAAAATTCAGTCATTCACTGACACGGAACATAAAAAAATGCAAAAAGAGTTCCGAAAATGGCACAGTAAAAGTTAAAAGTTGAAAATCTGGGACCGCAAAACACGAGCGTCCGCTCTCGACCACGGTTGAAACTTGACTCAAAATCTATATATAGGCTCTCGATCAGCCGGCAAAACTGTAGTCGACACGACTACTCGCCGGGCCCATACTTTCAAAAAAAGTTAAGAGATCGTAAGTTCATCCGCCAATCATTGACGGCCTTTCAAGCAAAATCTACCAATCATAGACAAGAAAATAGAGCGCAAGTACTTACGTTCAATTAGCGAGTTTTGAAAGTATGGCCCAGATAGCTAATGTTGTGTGTGTCTGTTTGTGTTTCATACAACCATGTTGTCTTGCATTGTACCTTTAGTTTTTGACGGGAAGCATCTACCCGTGTTATCACTCGACCAGTCTGTTTTTCAATTAATTATTTTTCAGTAACTTTGCATTCAATTAAATTACTTTCTTTCTCATTTTGATTCAGAGTAATTTTTCCAAACTAATAACAGTTACATTCAGATCAGTTTTGTCATTTAGCATCTAGCACTAGCAGTCACAGGCATTCCATGTGTAAACAAGTCTGGAATTCTCAATCTTAATGAGTCTGTTCTCTTAAATTTGAACCTTATTTTTTATACATTTCGTTAGTTATTTTTATTGCATTTTTCATAATTCTTGTATGACTGTTAGTTCTCCTGTTCATATTGCTAATTAGCTAATGCAGATAATGGTTCTTTGTTTATTCCTGCATTATAGTTAAACAAGCTTATCTAAATTATTTTAGTAATGATCTTTGAACAAAATAATTATTTCTTGTTCGACGGTCACAGTATTTTATGCAATTTAGATTTTTAATCATAATAAATATTTTAGATTACATTCTGGTATTGGTTTAAGAATTTACTTGCTTGTAAATTCTTCCATTAGAACTAGGGTTATTGATGTTATTTATGTTCCTTTAATTTCTCTTGCAATATCACTCCTACCCTGTGCTCCCTATAACCTAAGGTTTTGACCCAGCATTTATAACCCTTATTACTCTCCGTGACTGTACTGCAATCTGAAGTCACTGCCCAATGCCACCTGTTTTCCCTAATTGTTCACTGTATTCATCACCCAATATACTCTTCCTTGGACTCTTTTATTTCAACCACATTAATAGCTTCCTCTGCTAAGTCTCTACAGTGGACAACGCGAATGTCCCACCCGCTAGTACGGTAACATTGCTAGTCGTGAGGTATTCGTTTAATCTGTTGTTTATACAGGGTGCGGCGCGGGAACTTACTTATTTGAATATGGGGATACTTGAAATCCTTAGTGTACACCAATCGTCCGAGGACCCTAGCTGAACTGAAGAACAACATTCGCGTTGCTATTGCTGACATTGGTCCAGACATGCTTAAGAAGGTGGAGCGAAACTTCCGATCTCGTCTGACAAAATGTATTGAACAGCATGGAGGTCACCTACAAGATGTAATATTCAAGAATTAAACTTGTAAGTAAACCCAACGAAACTTTAAATGTAGCTCTTTGTAAAAAAGAAAGAATTAAAACGCTATCTTTAATACTTTTTACTTTGTGATTTTTTTAAAAGAGTAAGTTCCCACGCCGCACCCTGTAGTACTTCATCTAAGAGTTTTCCGTGCATGTCTTGTAGTGAAATCAGTCTGTCGTTTTCGACTTGGTATTGGGAAGGTGTTGGGTTGCCGGAGGAAGATTATGATGGTGTATTTTAGTGAACCGAGGAAATAGTCTGCCTATATGGTTGGATTGGATATGTAAAACAGGTGATAGAGCATGTTTTTGGCAAGGTGTTTGCGTTGGAGGGTTGTGGAGCCAGAAGTACCCGGTGCCCTTGGTAATAATTCAGTGTGACATGGTGGGGATTGAGGTAACGGTTGCGTTATGTACGTTTTCTGTCTAATTTTCTAAGTGTTCCTATTTCTAATAGTGTAAAACCGGATTGTGCATGAACTGTGTGTTGTGATTGAATTTGTTTGAATAAATTGCTCTATGGAAGGATCTACGAAGAAGAATGGGCTTTACTAATATGTTTGCAGTAATAATGGCCATTATGAGAACGTGATTGGCGGGTATGATTGCTCCTGGTAGTAGGTGTATGTTATGGAATTCCTTAATATTGTATATGACTTTGTCTGGTGATTTTGTGTTGTTGTGGGTTATGAGGCTTGGAAAGTAGGGGCCGAGATGAGCACATCTGCGTTGAGCTATTGGAGAGTGTTATTGCCTGCCTATAGATGGGGTTGGAGTTGCAATTTACGAGTGTTGTGTGTCTAGCGTTTAAATCTGACGTGAGGTAAACGGGATGGGTTCTATTCAGTAGTGTGTGGTCATCGATATAACTGATGTAGTCCGCACGTGGTTGGGTGGTTGTTGTAGCTATTTTGAAGTCCTTTTTGAGTGTCAACTGCGATGGCGTGCATGCCTGTGTGAAACTTGTCGTGGAGTTTATAAACAATTCAACTGCTAATGTAATATGTATCACAATTTAACAAATTATTTTTAAATGGATCTAAGCAGCATATTTCGTTACGAGCTTAATAGTTCGCCAAAATCTTTGAACGGAAAAAAAGGAATAACAGCTTAAAATTACAACATCAATTGAACTACAGGGTCCGCCATATTTATGGCAACGCATGTTTTTTGTTATTTGTCAAAGAAACAAACAGGTGCATTGTTTTTTCATTGGATGAGCTAGTAGCCAAGAATTACCTAAACAATTCTCAGACATATTTATTCAATATGACCACCCTTATTTTTAATGACGGCCTCCAATCTACGCGGGAAAGCTTCACAGTAGACACGCAGCATTTCTTGAGGGATCAAGTCCCATTCTCGTGTCAATTTAGACTTCAAACTATCCAAAGAATCATGAGGTGTTCTGCAGACCCTACTCTCTAAAATAGCCCACACAGAAAAGTCGAGAGGATTCAAATCAGGGCTTCTTGAGGGCCATTCATTTTTGCTAATGAACGCTGGGATGTAACCCTGAATCCAGTTTTGGGTCAGTTTGAGCCATGTTTTGGGGCAGAGTCTTGTTGAAAACTCCATGGTGAGCCGTTAAAGTGTTTACGGGCCCAAGGTAACAACACAGCTTCCGAAATGTATCGCTGACTGTTCAATTTCACTCATGAGGGGACAAAAACGAGTGTGGACCTCCCAGTGGCGGTTACCGCGGCCTAAACCATCATGGACATTGGATTTGGACGTCGTGTTGCTGTTCTGGTTGCCACAGATCCATCCCGACTCCAAACTCTGTCATTTTGACGGTTGACGCTTTGTTCAATGTCAAATTTTTTCTCGTCACGTACTGAACACCAAGTTGGGCAGCGTGCCATCCTCAATGAGATCCAGAACGTGCTGGCATCTTTCGAGCCTCATTCGTTCATGACGGTCTGTTAGTTCATGCCTTGTTTGCATCTTGTAAGGCAGTGGTTCCCAAAGTGGGCGATATCGCCCCCCTAGGGCGATGGAAAGATTTTGGGGGCGGTAAGGAAGAAGAGGGCGTTTGGGGGGCGATGGGGGTAGGTAGTCCGAAGTCAAAGTCAGAAGTTCGAACGATTGTTTGACGATTTGTACACAACACGTGCAGCACATCATGACTCCCAGCGATGGTTTTTTCACCCATATCTGTTTTTTAACCTCTCCTGGGTTTACGTCTCGGACAAATTAACGGCCGGACTCGCGGCCGATCTCACGGCCAATTTCCAATTCAATGTTCAAGTAATATCTCTCAAACTAATGAACTTAACTCGATGAAACTTGGTGGTACACGTATTCATTAGGACCTAACGGTAATGTTAAGCTCTTGCTTTTTTTTATTTTGCCTTCATTTGTTTTTGCCATAGTTATATGGCTATACGGGCCGAAATTCACAGTACCGGGTAATCAAGTATTTTTTTCCAAACTATTGAGCAGATTCGAACGAAATTTTGAATTTACAGTCCTAACTACCGAACGTTAATGTTTAGCTCATGAAAATTTATTCGATTGTGCCTTTGTTCGCGAGTTTTTTTTCCATTTCACCTTCATTCTTGATTTAAACAGCAATACGTGCTTAAATTCGCAGTAATCAAGAAATTCCTTCCAAAACTACTGAATGGATTTGAACGAAACTTAGTATTTAAATACCTAACCTCAGCAACGTCGATGTTTAGCTCGCTACAATTTTTTCGTTTTGCCTTCGTTTGCGAGTTATACGGCTATACGTATACGGATATACGTGAACGGTTCTTGGTTAAACCAGCCGGTAGAAAAGCTGGTCGTTCCTCCTATATCTGTATAACTCGCGAACGAAAGCAAAATAGAAAAATTGTCGCGAGCTAAACATCACCGTTGAGAGGTTAGGTATTTATATACAAAGTTTCGTTGAAATCTGTTCAGTAGTTTAGAAGACATTTCTTGATCGCCGCGAATTTAAGCGACAAATTATCCGGCGATACGCGCCGAATATAAGGAAGTGTGAAATCAAGAATGACTGTGGAATAAAAAAAACTCGCAAACGAAGGTAAAATCGAAAATTTTTAAAGGCCAAAAAAAATCAACGCTTGGTAGTTAGGAATGCATATTCAAAATTACGTTCAAATCTGTTCAGTAGTTTGGAAGAAATTCTTTGATCACTGCGAATTTCGGCCTTCATCGCAATATAACTCACGAATGAAGATGAAATTTCAAAATTTTTACGAGCTAAAAAGCAACGTTAGGTTCTGATGAATATATGTTCCAAGTTTCCTTGAGCTGCGTTCATTGGTTTGGGAGATATTACTTGATAATTGAATTTGGAGATTGGTCGTGCGACTGGCCACGAGTCCGGCCGTGAATTTGCCCGAGACGTCCAAGGTTTCTAGTGCTGAAACAGCTAAAACAGCTTAAAAACATATTGGTTCACTAAATGGGGTTCTATTTGTGAAATACACATTAGTGTTTAACATTTATCTATTAAAATTGCAGCGTACTAAATTTCAAGAAAGAGGCGTATGTTTTAATATGTGTCTGTGGGGGGCGCCAGAAGTTCACTGGGGAGCCAAAGGGGGCGCCAGCCTGAAAAAGTTTGGGAACCACTGTTGTAAGGGGAGGTTTTGAGTTCATCTCTGAGGACTCTACGCATTGATGTCTGACTGACTCCTGCTTCTGCAGCCAATTTTGCAGCTGAGCGACGAGGGTTTTTCCTCAACTTCTCCCTCGTGTTTTTGACCAATTGTTTTGTTCGGAAACTTCGTTCCTTCCTTGACCAGGTCGATTGCATGTTTCACCAGTTTCCTTGAATTTTTTTACCACCTTCCACATAGTTTCACGACGAATTTTGCGCTTATTTGCAATGACTGAATTACTCTCGCTCTGTTCATGAAGGGTTAAAATTGCATTTCTATCTACTGCCATAAGTAATAGTAAATTTAGACACCTTAGACTTCTGCAATATAAAATAGATGAATTAATAGATGATATTGAGCTTTATTATAAAAGAAAAGTCTCCTAGCAAATTTATTTTTATATAGCAAACATGTGTTGCTATAAACACGGCGCGTACCAGTCATGGAAAACCTGGAAAGTCATGGAATTTGATTTTTCATTTTCCAGGCCTAGAAAGTCATTGTATTTCATTTCAGGTCATGGAAAGTCATGAAATAAAAGGCGTTTTGATTTACCTCAATAATGTTGATGTTGGTTACATGGGGGGGCGCAGCCGTGCACCACCAATTTTGTGCACCAATAAGCCCTGAATCGAACGCCTAGGATCTCAGAACATCCACGAATCAGCCGTGAACGGAACCTGTCATTCTGCTTTGAATATTTTGAGCTCTACACCCCCCCAGACACGAGGTCGAAGAGCCTAGAGTCGAATGGCCGTCCACCACTGAACGTTGCGTTAAAGCATCACTTCATACCCTGGCCACCGCTCGAACTGGAACTTGCGCGCAACAGCATGCAACCAATCAGCTTTGTCCTCCTCCGGCCTTGCATAAAACCTGCGGTGCACCACCAGACCGCGGATCGAATATGACTTTCGGGCATCGTTAAATTACGTAACTTTACGTTCACCGCATCTGAGGTTAGGTTTCAGATAGCATAGTTCTGTTCCAAAATTTATCGTCCTTCGACCAGTGGCCGTTCAACCAAGGGCTGGTTCTACGAACGGCCTAGATACGGACGGCTTGGTGGCAGATATCATATTCGCTGCACGGCGCCCTACGTCCGAGCGGTGCAGAATTTTTTCGCGGTACGGCGGATGATCCTAGGCCATTCGATCTCCGGCTGTTTCTCCTAAACGCTGATTGGTCAAATTCAATTGATTCGTTCTGTCTGGTGGCTTTCGGCTGCCTATGTGATTGTCCAGAAGTGTTGAAGGCAACGTTCCGGAAGGCAGGATTCATTATGGTCCATTACATCCAGGGCAATTGTGGTCTTCGACAGGCGACCCTTACATGGCCAGGACCACGTTAAAAAAACAGCTTACAGACAAGAAGGCAAGTGCACTGCAAGTTCTCACTTTCAAGACAAGAGCGCGCGACTTCATGCAGGCTGTAGTCCAAAAGCTATTGGACAAGAGCCCTATCACGTATGGGCTTGGTAGGAACCTGAGATGGCTGGTGCTAAAAGTTTTCATCAAGAAGGGCTGTAAGGAAGCCGACAAGACACAGTTGAAGAACTGTCTCACTTTGCTTGTTGATGCTAAGAGATTCCCTAACACAGATGTGGATGGTATTGTGCGATGAGATGTGCAACATTAGAGATGAATCACAACATTGCAGTGAATTGAACGCACAGTTTCAAGCATTTTCAACTTCTGATCGACTGGGCACTTTTTGGCATGCCATTCTGTCAAAGAGCACCTACAAGAAGCTCTGGAATGTAGTGCAGATGCTCATGCTCCTGTCTCATGGTCAAGCCACGGTTGAAAGAGGGTTTTCGTTCAACAGGAAAATCATGACACACAACATGAAAGAGCGAACAGTGGTTGCCCTGCGTGCTGTGGTTGATCATGTTGCACATGTTTGTGGCCTGGACAAGATGACCATCACCCAGAAGATGCTGCTTGCAGCTGGCAGTGCCAAAACAGCCTACAATTCTTATTTGGCAGAAGAGAGAGAGCAGAATGCGAAGGCCCAGAAAACCCATGCAGAAGAGGAATGCTTTGATGCATGAGCTAGATGACCTAAAGAAGAAGAAAAGGCGTACGGAGGAGGGCATCAAGGCGCTTGACAAGCAGCAGATGAATATGCAGAAGCAATGGAGAGAAAGGGGGATTTGAAAATTATCGCAAAGTTCAACGCCATGAGGCGATCTTTGAAAACAAAGCTAGACACTCTTGAACTTAACATTAAAGAAAAAGTTGATGAAATAGCTGCCAGTTGAATGTTAGGATAGTGGTGTTGAAGAGTGTTCTAAACTGTATTGACATTATCATGTACAATCTTGTGTGCTCTACTCAATATTTGTTGTAATTAGACGCTTGAATTCGTACTAATATCAGTGTGGGCTCGATTTTCAGATTTGTGTCATTTTTGTTACTCTGTGTCTGCCTGCTCTATGCATTTACACGTTTGTTATTTATCAACTGTAGGAGATGATAGAATATGCACGGTTAGTCTCAGTCATGCTAAACCTGTCGTATATGAGTCTTGAAAAATTATATTGATGGTCATGGAGAGTAATGGAAAAGTCATGGAATTTTTTTTCTAAATACCAGTACGCACCCTGCTGATAAATATGGCGGACTCTGTAGTCAATTTAGACAATTGATAGATCAATTTTTAATTTAAATTAACTTCTGTGAACGGGAGCTTAGTAAAAGCCTCTGAATATCGTCAAATGAATATAATACTAATTATTTATAAATACATAAATGATTTTGATTTTTAACTTTTTTCTCATTTTATATTTTTAACTGGATTTTGATCCCTACCAGGCCTTGGATATACGCACTTCATCTCTGCGGGCCCTTCGGCCTCCTCCTATATGATCATCCTGGGCTACTCCCTGCACTACCTCTTCACCAGCCTCACGCACATCGGCCATACCGTGCGTAGCTAATACTTAATACTGGCTCTTGTTGCCGTTATTATGTATACGATGAAACATTTCAGAAGCACATCTATTATAACAAGTGATGAACGACAATAACTATCAGCCGTCGTCACAATCCCTAGAATAATTGTGTATCAAAGACTTCTGTTAGCAGGAGGCGCTACCTTAATTTTGAATTTTATAATTTTATTGCTTATTATTTGTAAAAAAGTTTTATAGTCCGTTTGATACTGAAATGAAGATCTTGAATATAATGAAGTTAAAGAAGTCATTAAAAACTTGGTCAGGATAACAAAGAGGAACCGCGTTCATGGGTGCTGCTTCTCATCTTGTAAGTTATTACTCAGATTAATCCGTAATGACACTATATAACTACATGCATTTAATTGCTATTGGAATTAAAGCAAAGAAAACAAGTGCAGTGCGATGTAGCTACTTGAATGAGATTCGGGGAAGCAGGTTTGTTTCCACCCAGGGGAAGTACCATAAAAAAATTACAAGTTTGCGTGGCGGCCGATTTCACGCACGTGCTCGCTTGAGAGCATTTTTTGGCGAAAGAATTTCCAGTCAGCCACGAGTCAGTGATATTAGACAAAAAATATGCTCGGTTCATTTTACTAATTTTGTCATCCTTCAATAACGGAATTAGCGTTCCATCCGAAAGAATGTTGAAAACGAAAACTTGAACTGTTGCTCTTTTGGAGGAGGGTTAGGTTTCTTAACGGTGGTTGGAATGCAATAAGATTTTTGCCGTCCCTCTTCCTTAATTGATTGATGCAATGGTATCTCGAGTAGGGTGGAGTGGAGAATCTAAAGTTTCAGTTATTTATTGAAGAAAGTCGGGCTGAAGAAAGAATCCGCCGATCAACACCTGTATCAGTGATGGCCGTTAGTATTGACATGACATGAACACCATGGAGTAACAATATCATAAATACAGAAAATACAAATGATTCAATTATGACATTATAAAAATATTGAAATGTTTATGGCATGAAAATAATTGAATTTTAGTGAAGAACTTGGCGTCTTACCCCCTTAGATGTTCACCCCACGCGTCGTTCATAAAAATGACTAGCTTATGCGCGATTGGCAAATGGTTCTACACTAGCGTTCTGCTTAACAAAATTCACAATATTTGCTGGTGCGATTTAACATAAAATAATTTCGACATTTACTAAGCTTCATCATTCAATACTTACACGAGTGTTACTCGTGCTCAAAATTTTATGATTAACTGACTATATTTTTATAATGGTTTGATAATGAAATTGATAAAATCCGAAATATGCAATCGAGATGAAGATAATTAAGTAAGATATTGTTACAGAGGTCGATAATCACGAGTTTGAAGGTTTAATAAAATTAACTATGACATTCAAGAAAAATACTAGTGCGAGATGTAAATTCGAGTCACTACACTATCTTCTATGAAGTTGTACATATGTCACTCAACAAGTTGTACATATTTCACTATATGATCGGTGTATGACATGGTTCAAAAAGTGATTTTAGTCCGCCAAACGCGCTATTATACACGAGAAAAGGACAAAATTGATGGAATTACAGTTATTACTCATAACTATCAATCGTGTTGTGCTGCTTATTTCAGCTTCTAAATTGAGCCACTCTTCCATGATTTCCAACAGTGCATATTCATTCAAACGTTGCCTATTAAGTTTACAAATTCACACTGGGTCTTTGACCCTTGTGATAACACTTAGAAATCTAATGCATGCGCGTGATTTAATGTGATGAGAAAGCTCAAGGCACCCGTGATTATGAACAAAATTAAATTTATATCTAATTTATATCTATTATTCAATAACGAATTTTAACACATCAGCCTTAAATTCACTCATAAATGTTATGATCTCAACATAAATGATAATTGTGATGAAAGTTTTTCGCAAATATTGGATATATAAGTTGATCAAACAAATAGTTACTTATAACCCATTTTCCCCATTCAGTTGCCGTGGTCGACGTGTGACCCCGCATGGGCGACGGAACAGTGCCACGTGATGGGAGTGGCAAACTCATCCTGCCTTGGCAACAACACTGGGGCGTGCACCTCTTCCGACCAATCGTCTGCTATGCAGTACTGGAAGTAAGATTCAAAGCGAATTTAAAGGTATTTATGCTATACACGGGGCAAGTTGTAACGGCTACTAACAACGTCTACAACTAACCACCAGCAGTTCTAGAGCAAGTAATCATATACACGAGACAAGTATTGGCAATGAGTATTTTTTCATCTCTGATCATTTTTTCATCTGCGCTCTATAGAAGCCAGAAAAATACTAATTAGAGGACAATTTGTCTGTCATTTGTTTTACGGCTCTTCTAGGGTTGGCCATATTTCGACGTTGATATAACGTTTAATTTAGGTTCAGCATTTCAACCTGAAATCAACGATGATTTAACGTTTAAAAATAAATCAACATTCAATGTACCAATATCGCCGTTATTTCAACTTTGAAATAAGGTTGTGGTACGTCCTTTCTAGTTTTGGTCAGATTTCGACGATGATTAGAAGTTTAATTTTGGTTGTTCAGCATTTCAACCTGAAATCAACAGTGATTAAACGTTCAAAAATAAATAAATATTAAACGTAACAATATTGACGTTATTTCAACGTTGAAATATGGTTGTTTTACAACCATTCTAGTTTTGGTCAGATTTCGACGATGATTGGACGTTTAATTTAGGTTGTTCAGCATTTCAACCTGAAATTAATATTGATTCAACGTTTAAAAATGAATAAATATTCAACGTACAAATATCGACGTTATTTCAACGTTGAGATAAGGTTGTTTTACGTCCCATCTAGTGTTGGTCAGATTTCGGATGTTGATATGACGTTTTATTTTGGTTGTTGAACATTTCAACCTGAAATCAACCAATAATCAACGTTGTTTCAACAGTCAGATGCCTGCTGGGAAGTTACACACTCGTAGCCATGACTTTTTGTTGAATGTGGAATTCTCTCAATATGAAAATGTTAAATCAGTTGCATAAAATCTTCTAAAATCAAAAGAATTTCCAAAACAGTAATATCTATCTATTAGTATTTAGAAACAAATCTGAAACTTAAAGTACCACAGTCTTTGATTTACAGTGGGTGCAAAAAGTATCCGACGCGGAGGAGAAACTTTATTTAATTAAAGCTTATTCAACAAAATAACACAAACAAACACTATTTTAATGTAAACTTAAATGGAAAATACAAATATAATATCAAAACAATAATATTATTAAATGTTTACTTGATAATTGCAATTTTGTTAAAGTCAGGCTTCAAAAAAGTGTCCAACACATCGTGAAACAAGAATTTGATTCTCCAATAATTTCTTATCCATTATATTCGGGGAATATTCTAGACTCAGAACACGTTGGAATATTCTTGAATGCAATAGAATGTCATAGACATCTTTCTAACTGCCGTCATTTATTACCTGGCATCGTCATTAGAAGGTGGCCAAAATGTTACGCTCGTCAACAATGCCTAAAACGGCAGAATCGTCTGAAACCTCGAGAAAATCGATCATTCAGCTACATATAGATGGTTTGGGATATAGAAAAATTTCATCTGTGTTAAATATCCCTATTTCGACAGTTTGTGATACTGTTCGGAGGTGAAAACCATCCCATCTTTCGACTAGTCTGCCTCGTTCAGGGCGTCCTACCGACATTTCTGACCGTACAGCTAATAGTTCGAAAAGTACCGAATAATCCTCGACTGACTCGCTCTGAACTGAGAAGAGACTTGCAATCAAGTGGGACAAATGTTTGCGAGAATATTATTAAGACAGTTCTCTTAGAGATAAGATAAGATTGTTCAAAAAAGGTGACAAAAGCTGCCCGGGCAACTATCGCCCTGTCAGTTTGACAAGTGTGGTTTACAAGGTAATGGAATCTGTTGTGAGGGATCGATTGATAGATCATTTGACTGCTAATAATCTCCTATCAGACTGTCAACATGGCTTTATTGCCGGGAGATCCTGCACCACTAACCTCTTGTCGACTCTGAACGAATGGACCCGCCTGCTGGACAAAAGATTATGAAGCTTCCAAGCCTCCATTATTGACGTCTGCGTGGGGACCTCATTGAAGTATACAAATATACTCATGGCTTATACAAGGTCCAAGAAGGATTACTAAAATCTGAAACAAGAACCAACACCAGGGGCCACGGCTATAAACTAAAAAAACAGCGTTGGGACACATCCATGCGACAACATTTCTTCTCGCTTCCAGTCACCGACATGTGGAATAGACTCCCTGATAGCATCGTTGAAGCTCCGAGTATTAACATCTTCAAAAACAGACTAGACGAAGCTATGCAGGACCATATGTTCAGTCTTAAAATGCCTAGCAAATTACGGATCAGGCAATAAGTCCAGCAGCTATTTCAATCAATCGTCAGCTATAGAAAGATCGGGTTCCAAAGGCCGGATCCCTTGTGAATCAAGTCACGAAAAGTTCAAGAATCGGCAACAGGCCATGGGCCTATTTCTTCAACGCCGACACTTCTATTCTATTCTACTCTCGGGCACCAAGAAAAACCCCTCTCTTGTAGGAAATTCACGCAAAAAAAACGCCGGAAGTTTGCTAGAGGACACGTGAGTAAACCTTCAAGCTTTTGGGATAAAATATTATGGGCAGATGAGACTAAAATTTAGTTATTTGGTCAAAACTGTGTCAGCCGTGTTTGGAGACAGAATAACTCAGCGTTTCACCCGAAGAATACCGTCCCAACAGTGAATAGAGGTGGTAGTAATGCTTCTGGGTTGTTTCTTTTCTGCAGGTCCTGGGGAATTGGAAATCTTAAAAGGAAGGATGAACTCCGAAATGTATCGGGGGATTCTTGAGACATGTCTCGAGAAGTCTGCCGAAAAATTGAACCTTAATCGAAGTTTGATATTCCAACAAGACAGTGACCCTAAGCACACGGCTAGGACAACTCTTGTATTGTTTCTGGAGAGGGATAATGAGCTATTCAGCTATTGGAATGGCCAAGACAATCACCTGACCTCAATGCGATTGAAAATCTGTAACGGGAATTGAACTTGAGTACAGGAGAGATCCGAGAAATCTAATCCAATTGAGAGAAATATGCAAGGAAGAGTAGGCTAAAATTCCTATTAGCATTTGTGTTAATCTTGTGAAAGTAAATGTGTTTACTATGTGTTGGATACCTTTTGAACCTTAACTTTTACAAAATTGCAACTATCAAGTCAACGTTTTATGATATTATTTTGATATGATATTTGTATTTCCCACGTCAAATTACATTAGAATAGTGTTTGTTTATGTTATATTGTTGAATAAGCTTTAACTGAATAAAGTTTTTCCGTTGTCTCAGATACTTTTTCTACCCACTCTATGTTGTATCAACTAATAATCAAAGAATGACGAAAATAATAGAATACTCCTCAGATTTTGTAACTTATTAAACTTTACGCAAAGTTAGATATAAGCAAACCGTTACTCTGCAATATGAACCTTAGCCGTGTTCATTCTCAGCCAATCAGCTGACGTGACCAGCTCCTCGCTACTTGTTCCTGTTGCATCGTTGTTGCACTTGCCTCTACACGAGGCAAGTGGACAGTTGATTAGTTGCGGTTACTGCTCGCAAGATATGTAGCGGCAACAACTTGCCCCTCGTACATTCACCGCAAGTTTTTATTGTCAATCATGACAATGCATCGGCTTATTCCAGTTTTTTGAAGAAATTTAGTTTTTGAAAGTAGATCAGCAGCAACAAGACTACACATAATTTTTTCGTATCGAAATGATTATTCATTCCTAGTGAGTAGTTCTGACTAATGGTCTAGGCTAGGCCGCAAGCCTGAGGCATGCGAGTCTTTGTTTATTGGTCTTGAGTCACGCAGGGTGCTTCTTTGGGATACGCACTGAGTTTTGCCAAAATTGCCCTATAATGACTCTATAATCTAAAATGGCTTATACATTTCTGGTATGACACGCTCGTGTCATTGACGTGGACCTTTCATATCTCTGATTAGGCACTAGAACTTCGATATTACTTTCTTATAACTCTTACACGACTTTATCATATCTCTAATACGGCTGTATCACTTCTTTGATATTACTAACATCTCTGAAACAGCTCACCTATGCGTTCGGGCATTATTCCCTCACATCTGTGATACTGCTTTCTCATATCTTTGAATGAACTCGCTCATCTCTCTGCTCTGAAACAGACACGAGGTGTTGCAATTGGACTCGGAAGGCCTCGTGAACTTTGGGGAGATGGGAGGCCTGATCCCCTCTCTGGTGTTGTGCCTCTTCGCGGGGTGGGTGATTACGTGCCTCTGCCTCATTAAGGGCATCAAGACTTCGGGCAAAGTCGTCTACTTCACGGCAACCTTTCCTTTCGTCGTGTTGCTTGTCCTCATGACCGCTGGAGTCTCGCTAAGCGGAGCATCGAAAGTCAGTGAATTTTATCCTAGATATATTGTTTTTTTAATCTGTACATATTTAGAACTTCATGACAAATTCAACTCATGCGTATAGGTTTTAGCTTGACCTTGGTTTACAATTCAACTCCATAAATTTCAGAAACGAGCGCATCCAAAATAATCGTTCAAGATGAAGCAAACATAACTCTAAAGGATATATTCTTGAATTTCATTTAGTTTTTCTCACCCCGTAGCTGGGTGCCACGGTCATAACTTTTTATATCTTGATCTGACACAACAAAAACATTTTGGTCGTTCATCCAAGAATGCCCATAGTAAATCCGCGGCTAGAATGCCCAAAGTATCCGATTATTATTAATATCGGGTTTTGTGAACATCTTTCTTTGCCACATCCCCAAAGACGATCATCATGTTAATCAACAGGAAAGTAGTCATGAGACAAGGTTGATCACGGGAAGTCAAATGGGGCTGAACCAATGGGGTTTCTGATGCCGGCTCTCTACCGATGAAGGTTATGATGAGTGGGAACCTTCTACTTCTTAGTAGAACCAAAGATGGGAAGTAATTTTGGCACTGAAATCATCCTCACTAGAAGTGTTTGATGCATTCTTTACCAGCATATTGCTAACATTACATTACCAGTTTGCATGTTAGAGGCCAGTATTGCTCTGTACCGTCAGCACTTTCATATTCTTCCCGTGCGAAAGCATGCTACTAAGTAAATTAGCATTTTAACTTGAGTGCTTGGAGCCATAGGCGCCGTAAAGGTGCTTGTACACGGGACAGTACTGGCAGCCGTAGTAGATCAGAAAAATGCCAAATGTCTGCCTCTTGGTGTTTATCCCGCAAGTAAGCTTAGACACGAGGCAAGTTTAAGGTGCCGCCGTGCCGGTATCTAGTCGTTACCGGCACGGTGGCACCTTAAACTTGCCTCGTGTCTAAGCTTACTAGCGGGATAAACACCAAGAGGCAGAGATTTGGCACTTTTCTGATCTACTTGCCGCCAGTACTGTCCCCGTGTACAAGCACCTTAATTAAGCCAGCAGCCACTGCTTCAGCCAGTATAGTCTTCACGGCATCTACAACCCAGCATGCGTCTTCCTCCACACTTGCCCCGAATCTCTACCCAAACAAACCTTTACGGACCTAACCTCAATGGCCACAGTAAGGTGGAGAATCGGGGTAAGGCCCCTATCACACGGGGCGTGAAATCCCGCCGGCGTGAAAAAAAACCGCCGCGGGATTTCCCGCCGAACCTCAGCGGACATACGAAATGTGCACTGCTATTCACACACGACAGCTTTTCACGCGGCGTGAAATTTCACGCCTGACGATCGCGTGTGTCAAGCTAAAAGTGCGGCGGAATTTCCCGCGACAGTTTAGCTTGCAATGGGATTCAATGTAATCTTTCACACGGGGCGGTTTTTCACGCCGCTACCTAGTGTGGTACAGACAGTGGGTCGGCGAGGGTGTGTGTGAGAGTTAAAGCCAGTTTTTCAATAGCAGGCACGGCAGCACGGCGTCTCTCATCTGCATGCTGTTGTGGGTTAATTTGCCTTGCACACAAGACAATAATTCATCAAAACTTTCGGCAGACATTCGAAAATAATTGGAGAATTTTACTTCATCTTCTCTTAATTTTCAGAATAGAGTGGCAAATTCACCTTCTTGTGGCCTTAATTTTACTATATTGTGAACCCAGCACCTCCTTTTATTTCTTTGCTGCCTTTTATGCAGCAAATATTTAAGGATAGCTTTCTTTTCTTTGCTATTCATAGATATAGTTCACAAAAACTGAGGACCACTTTTACGGAGAACAGCGCTGCAAGACTGATCGATTCCAGCGTGAAAAACCGCCTCGTGTGAAAGATAGCGCGGGAAATCCCGCGGCGGTTTTTTTCACGCCGACGGGATTTCACGCCCTGTGTGAAAGAGGCTTAAGTGGTGACTGGAACGACTGGAGCCGGTAATTAGCTGCAGCAAAGTCGGGAGGTCGGGTAAGTGTGGAGGAAGGCGCATGCTAAGGTGTAGTTGCCATGAAGACTATAATGACTGGAGCATTGGCTGCAGGCACACACCCAGTTAATATTTAGGACAGGGAATAGAAACGGCAGCCGCCGACTATAGAATCGGCGTGGGGACGCGACAGAGCCGCGATAGAGCAGGAATGTCCGCATTAGGGACGATATCACTAGCCGCAGAGCAGCGCTAATTAGCCTCTCAACACACAGCTCTTGGCAAGCTCTTCCGGTTAAAACCAGCTCTTCGCCCGCTCTTGAGCGGCTCTGGCAGCTCGCGCAGCAGTCGAGTTTGACAATTTATCGACTACGCGACAACGATTTAAAATTATTTTTTCATTCTCTCGCCGAGATCAATGGCAAGTTAGATAGTCTTCGCTGTCGGACATTCACATCGTATTTACACTTGCGATAGCAATTACAAACAAACGAATTCAATAATTAAGGATGTGGAGAAGCTTCAAATAATTTACCGCTAAGTGCTCTCACCGGATAAACGTCTACGGCAGCTACGACATGCGAAGGCAGGTTTCTTGCGTCCGAAGTTCGCGTCATATCACGCTTGACCACCAAGACACTTTATTGTACAGAGCTTCATCAACTACGTAACTACAAAACGAAAAGCTTTCTATCGTCGATTAAATCGAGGTATAGCAACATTTGTGGTTGAACTGTTTAGAGATGATTCATTTATATTTATTTTAGTTTAGAGAAATGAACGCAGTTGCTATTCAATTAAAAATATATTCGTATTGGATTGGGTGAAAATGTTCGTGATCAATATCGTTAATAAATGGAGGCAGACAACCAGTGCTTCTTTTATAACTTCTCCTGATTTTCGGCCAATCGAAATGCTGTTACTTCCATCTATCTGTAATTAATTTACAAGTTAGTTCTTTAGTTAATAAGCAGTAAATAATAGTGCTCAATTTATAACGTAATTAATTTCTCATCAGTTTCATTGACTACTTCAGCCTCATTGAAAAATTGAGGCAAATTTGTCATGATTACAGAAAAGACGACTATGATAAACTCATTGAATGCAGTGAATATTTCGAACTTTGTCAAGAGACTGCATCAAGGCAGTCAGCTGCGATAGTTGCCTATGGCGTTTCTTAGCTATGAATTCGTCTAATAACTCCCCTCATAAATAAGATACAAGTCTGAAATTTTGAATGCTATTCTAGACAATTATTTTCAATTTGCAGATATTAAGATAAATCTTGTAAACTTTTTATTTCAACTGTTATCAGGAAGGATACAATGTTGCTTCTCGATGTTTGTAAAGCGCGACTTTTCTACCATTTTCTCGACGTCCGCAGGTTTTGTATTTGGTCTTCATTGATTGGTTTACCATGCATTTCTGAATCAGAATTCATTGTAGTAGATATAAATCGATTCACTTTAAAATTTACGATAAACTTCCGTAGATTACCACACGATTTGTCGATTTCTGCTTCGAGTATCCTGCAGTGAAGGAGCCAAGGCATGCACAAGGTTTATGAGGGAACCGCAAAGCTCATAAATTAATCGCCTACCGCTGTCGAGTAGTTTCAGCCCCTCCTCCTCCTCACTCCTCAAACTTGAAAAATGCTAACAACTGAAATCTTAGGGTACGTACACAGTGAAATCAGGTTGCCAGCGTGCTGGTTACCTGCTGAGGCTGGCGCCTGAAACAAGCGCGAGAGGTTCACAGAGGAAGCAGGTTGCCAGCGTGCTGGTTACCTGCTGAGGCTGGCGCCTGAAACAAGCGCGAGAGGGTGTTCACAGAGGCAGCAGGAAACCAGTTGGAAGAAACCAGGTCTTTTTCATTAGTGAGGAAGAAACCATTCGCAAGATGAAGAAACCAGGTCTTTTTTTGATATGCAGTTAAAGTAAAATTAAACCAATTCCCTTACCTTCAAGTTCATCTTCTTGGCAATGTCAGCCCAAAGTTTCTCAACTACAATTCGGTTAGAGTGCTCTTTACTCCATTTGTCCCAAATGGGTGTTCGAGCATACACCTCTGTGATTAATTGATCACTGCCGATGCTCATCATGTGTTATTACCTCTCAAAAATCCCTCCAATTGAGTGCAAACGAAGAAAATGGTGGGTTTAAAGGTACAACTGATTCAAAAATGACCATATGCCAAGCAGGTTGAGCAGATAAGAATGCGCAGGACATTCCGGTAAATAGGTATACGCAGGTTGTCGGCAGAAGCCTATTCGTACAGGTTTTCACTGTGAACACTTACATTATAATCCTATGTTCATTCTTGTGGCAGGTTGCCCGCGCGGGCAAACCTGCTTTCACTGTGTACGTACCATTAGGGTACGTACACAGTGAAAGCAGGTTTCCAGCGTGCTGGTTACCTGCTGAGGCTGGCGCCTGAAACAAGCGCGAGAGGGTGTTAACAGTGGAAGCAGGAAACCAGCACGCTGGCAACCTGCTTTCACTGTCTGCGTATTAATTAATTAGTGATTATTAATTGCTTAATGCGTACTAATTGTAATAATAATAATAGTATCACTAATAGTGATAATTCTAAACTATTAATAATTAGTGCGTATTAATTAATTAATTAGACAGTGATTAATTGATCACTGTCGATGCTCATCATGTGTTATTACCTCTCAAAAATCCCTCCAATTGATTTTCACTGTGAACACTTACATTATTATCCTATGTTCATTCTTGTGGCAGGTTGGAGCAGGTTGCCCGCGCGGGCAAACCTGCTTCCACTGTGTGCGTACCCTTACACGAGTCCACGCTGGTCGTGGAAATCCAACTACCGAAATTTCGCTCAAAAATAAAGTCATATCCGGTTTGATAAGTGCTACGCATATCTTAAATACATTGTACATACTGTAACGTACATCTGGCCGTCCAACTTCAGCAGCGTCAATGATGAGTTGACAAAATTAAATCATGTATCATGATCATACGATTTTCTGATTCCTTGATGCAGTAACGGGTCATTCGACTGCCAGCAGACCATCTGTTTCTAAATCACATTGAACTTCAAAGCTTGTATTTTCGTGTTATTTCTGTTTCGCATTTCTTTTTCAGTTATTGTCTGATTTATAGAAGTTTACTATATGGAGCCTTTACTTCTAGCACACTTACAGTTCAAAATTTTATTGGAAGTAGATATATACAAAATTCTACCTGAACAGATCCAAATTTGTTTGCACTCGGCACCTGAGCTCACAAATTTTTGACGCAAATTTCACAAATCTCTGAACTTCGTCCAAAATTTAGCTTTCAGAACGACCACACATTCTGCAAGTTGTGAATTTTGGTTGTCATTTGTATTTTTGCTTATTTTTCTCCGAACTTAACGTAGTGTCTTTGCAGGGACTGATGTTCCTGTTCGTGCCCAAGTGGGAGAAGCTGCTGGATGTTAACGTTTGGAGGAAGGCGCTGGAGCAAGTGATCTATTCGCTCTCTGTAGGTGGAGGCGGATTAATCGTTTTCGGCTCCTACAACGATTTTAACGCCAAAGTGAGATTTTACCCATTTGGAATGTAAGAACAAACTGTATTTAATTTCTTAGTTCATTCAACTTTTACTACTTCCTGCACTTTTTGCGCCATAGATCTTCGTAAATTTTACAAATGCGCAATAACGCTTTACAAAGCATGGCCTTATGATGAGTTTGAGCCTTATTAGTCCAAGGTCACGCTAATGCACCGCCTTTGTCGTCCTTCTCCAAGTTATCGATAGGCATGTTGATGCCTGAAATAGTATCGAGGTGTTCAAGTTATTAAACTCTTGAATTTCGTGTGATCACGCGAAATCATTTACGAGTACCATTGAGTTTGGAAAAAGTCGGTGTAATCAAATCTTTATTTTTTAAACTACTATCAGAGAGAAAAAAAAATGAGGATTTACAGTAGGTAATTGGTTGATATTTGACACCTCTTTCTATATATTAAAAAGAAATTTTTTTCTAAGAACTTTCACATTTTTAGGTGCACGTTGACGTCTTGATTTTATCGGTGTTGGACCTGATTGCGTCGTTGATGAGCTCCGTGACCATCTTCTCTGTGCTGGGCGCCATGGCCTATGAACTGGGCATCGCTGACGTCAGCAAAGTCGTGGCGTCCGGTGTGTTTTTGCATTGTTAATATTGATGACGTCATTAATTCCATTTTATCAACATGTGTCCAGATGACAATCGATTTAATCCATCACTGTATAATTCACTCTTGTGACCATTAATGCATTGCATCACCATTTTACCCTAAGGTCCGGGCTTGGCATTCGTCGCGTACCCTGAGGCGATCGCCCGTACCTTGCCAGTACCCCACCTCTGGAGCTTCCTGTTCTTCTTCATGGTCTTCACTCTCGGCCTTGACACCTTGGTAGGTGCTTTCTTAGGTACGGATATTTCTTGGTGCTTAGGGGGAGCTTCTGGGTCAAAGTTTAATTCGGTTATTTACAGACGGATCACTTTGAAACTTGGTACACATATGTAAAACGGACAAATAGACGGCTTCTATTCATGTCAATTTTTCGAAAAAATTAGAGAAAACGCGAAATTCTTGGAAAGCGGCTAAATATGGGGTACCGTAGAAAACAATCTCCTAGGATTTTCAAGCTCAAGACGAATATCATTCGATGCGTAAAGACAATATCTATCGATTGGTCGTAGCTTTTTGCGAAATTCTAATTTTTGCGGGCGGGGGGGGGCATTTTTCGTAAATTTTGCATTTCTGTCCCCCCCGCCCCCTTTTTTCAGAACATTTTCAAAACTATTACGAAATTGAAAAAAGCTACGACCATCCTCTAGATCTTTTGTTTGCAAATCGAATGATATATCTCTCAATTCTGTAGCTTCATAACTGTAGGAGGAGATAGTTTCCCAGTGACAATAAGTTTCCCAGTTCAGAAGAGCGCGACAAAGCCCCGAGCACCACGCGGCGCGCTATATAATGGCATTTAAGGTGCAAGGATAACAGGCAAGACGTTACTTGAGCTAGAATTCAGTCACAGATGGAGGGAACGACTGCGTGGGCACCTTCCTGCATGACAGCTACCTGGTAGCTGAAGTGCAGCGTCCACAGACGTTATTCTTATGTGCCCTGACCGCTAATTTTCCCCGTAACATAATGTGAAAGAGCTCCACGACACCTTACCCTTTCACGATCTGTCGTGAACGCATAAATCAACGTACAGAGATGATTTTGGCACCGTTGGATAGGTCAGAATGTCAGCTTTAAGATCATTTACAAGTTCACAACAGTGATCCGCATGGTGCCCGTTCCCTTTGACTCAGGCTCCCATTGATGCGTGTTCTCCTTAATTTTTATTCTTCGCGCGCACCCCACAACACGCGCCCTCGCTATATATCATTGTTCCGTGTAGTTCGGGAACATGGAGAATCTGCTGACGGCGCTGATGGACGAGTTCCCGAAGATGCGGCGCCACAAGCCTTTGGTGGTGATAGGCCTCTGCAGCGCACTGTTCTGCCTCGGCCTCCCCTACTGCACCCCGGTACCATTGATAACCATAATGATCATTATTGATTTATGATGTTAAAGCCAGGAAACGGGCATTCGCTAATGTATTGGACATTTTGATTATTCACTCGCACGATTTTAAATGCATCCAAATGCTCTTGGTCCTTAAAGTTGCGTGAGCAGTGGTAGTTTGTTTATTGTCGTCAGTCAACCTGAACAGTCTGGTTCAGTGTGTCTGTGCTCCTGTGCAGTATGGTTGATCATTTAGGCCCGGTTTGTCAGGAGCTGCCGGGATTTCGGGCTGTCATTATATCTTGCTATCTTTGAATTTGTCAATCTAACGCGAGTTGTACTTTGTGCAATGTCAACTGTCATTCGTGCTGGTCACTTTACTTCTAATGGATGTCATTTTTTGTAAAATAAGCACAATAAACTTATAACTACTATATCTGGCCCAAATATGATTGTGCCAGATATAGTAGCCTATGAAAAAGGCCTAGGTCAAGTGAACCATTGATTCAGCACTTCTCAGACTTTGACCAGTGTGTTTAACCGAGACAAGAGATTCAACGGAATAGCACAGCTGCCTGAAAGTTTTATATAATTTCCTGATGCTTAGACTGGAAATGCTAAACCTTGTCCTGACCCAGACCAGTGATAGGTAAATGATAGTTTCATTAATGGGTGTTGTGACGTGAAGACAGTTGTAATAATGTTGATAGTATTTCTGGAATACTTTTCATAATGTTTGCTATATGGATTTGTGGATATTGTTCTATTGCTGAGTTGATGGTAATGATGTAGGTTATATAAGTATCAATCATAATAATAATACTCTATTCTCATCCATGCACATTAATTACTGAGTAATTACCGACTTTATGTTGTATATTCATTATTTTGCGGCTTCGTATGATGACGTCTACAACAAACAGCCGAGGGTTTTCCTCTGGTCATTGATCGCGCGTATATAAACAAGCATATTCTGCCATCTAAAACTAATTACAGGACTTCATTTACATTGAAACGTTATTATCAGATCCTGCGTATTGATGGTCGTTAGAATACAGACACGACATGAACCAAAAGGGAATAACCACAATATCAAAAGAATATTTAAATACAAATGGTAATTCAGTAGTCATAAGGTGGCACTATTTAATCACAATTATCTGAATTTTATTCTAAAGGTTGACCTAGCTGGCAGCTTACCCCTAGCAGTTCACGTGTCGATGCTGACCATAAAAATGAAGCTAATCTATGACTGGTTACTGTTGCCCGCTGGCACACTCTAAATTAAAAGAATTCACCATTTTTTAATTAGAACGTAAAAGTAATTCTATCGTTAACTGAATTTTTATTTTTCAGAAATTAGATGAGTATTGTTCATGCTTGAAAATTTATGTTTTTTATTTATTATTTTACAATTGAATAATAGTGATATTTGAAGTAAATACTTGAATTTCAGCTAACAAGGTTACGTGAAGCTACTTAAATGATGTTCAACGAGCTTGGGGATTTGATAAAAATAATTATGACGTTCACAAGAAATGATAGTGCGAGTTTAGTCACTACAAAGTACACGCAGCTGGCTATTTCTCGTCTGTGGTTAGTAGGTTGATCTAGATTGAGATAAGCGGTCAATTATTGGCAGATGGAATAACGAATTCAAAATTTTTTAATAGTGTGATACTAGAATAAAACTACCGACGTACGTGCTGTAAAATACAAGGCCCTGAGTCTATGTTATAGACAGGTTGTAATCACCTTGAACAAGTTTACTGTCTGTGAATATACAAGTTGGCTTCAAAAAGTTCGTAAAAATGGACATAGCTAAAAATTATATGAACAGAATAAGATTTCAATTCACCAGAATGATCCTGTATCAACGTTTTAAAACTTGTTCTCACATGGACCCTTAAATGAATGTTACAAACGCGGGGAGCTCTTTTACAAGCAACAGCTGTTCATGCAACATGGCATCTACCGAAATCGAGGCCAGGTCAAACATGAAATTCGTGGTAAAACTTGAGTGAAAGAACATCCAAATCGTAGCTTTTCTAGAATAAGTTTATGGTGACGGTGCCTCACATAAATCAGCAAACTACAAGTGGATCAGTCGTTCCAGAAGCGAAGGAGATGAGACCAATGATGCATGAACCTATCAGAAGCAGGCCACACGCATCAGTTTGTATGGAAAACATTGATGCTCTCAGTGATCTTACTGAAAAATAGGCGAATAACCACCGTATCAGCAGCAGACGCACTCAACACCACCGTGGGTTCCGGGCACACAATTCTGGCGGACAGTTCGGGACCGAGCAAGCTAACCTCTCGATTGGTTCCTAGGCTATTGCGCCCAGATCAGCCGGAATCAAGGACAGATTTTTCTACGGATATTTTAAAGAAATAGGATGAGAACCCTGGACCTTTTCTACCGCGAATTGTGACCGGTGACAAAACAAGGCTCTTCCAGTATGATCCTGAAGACGAAATCCTAACAACATTTAGAGCCGGGGCGACAACTTTGACGTCATTTTTTCAAAAAACTTTGAACGAAAGGATCTTGCCGGCTGACTGGAAAGAAGCTCAAGTGACACCATTGTTCAAAAAAGGTGATAAAAGCTGCCCGGGCAACTATCGCCCTGTCAGTTTGACAAGTGTGGTTTGCAAGGTAATGGAATCTGTTGTGAGGGATCGATTGATCGATCATTTGACTGCTAATAATCTCCTATCAGACTGTCAACATGGCTTTATTGCTGGTAGATCATGCACCACTAACCTCTTGTCTACACTGATTGAATGGACCCGTCTGCTGGACGTAAGGGATCCAGTAGATTCAGTGTACCTTGATTTTGCCAAGCCATTTGACAGTGTCCCACATGAGCGGCTGTTGCGTAAATTGAAGTCTTTGGGAATTGAGAGTAATGTACTCAAATGGATCAGAAATTTTCTAGTAGGGAGATGACAACGTGCCAGTATTAACGGAACCGTATCAGACTGGGCTTCAGTGCGCAGCGGCTTGCACAAGGAAGCGTTCTTTGGCCTGTTTTATTCGTTGAGTTTATAAACGAAGGCACGCCTTATGAAGAAAGGTTCGAATTGAACGTTTATTTGATTCTCTTACATTAGAGTATTAAAATGAAAGATATGCAAATATGAAGTTCATGTGATTGTTTAAATCGTAAAGTGAAGCAATCGAGAACAAATGCTGGCGAATAAAAAAACAAACACGCACGCGAACGGGCACCGATTGCATTTTGGCATATATTTCGTTATACAGGTGCTGACAAGCTCGCCCATGCACCTCTAGGAGGGTTCTGCCCACTGCCTTCCGCTGTGGGCTTGAAGAGTAGCCTCTGGGCAGTTTATCGGCTGGGTAAGCTTGGCCAAGCCCACTCTCACCATACTCTCAGGAGACTATAAAGTCGGCAAGGCGACTCTGATTAGCTCGCTGATTGTGATCGAGTGGCCAAGCCGACCTGGAATAACCTTGCCCCAACTATAGCGAGTCTGTCACAGTCTCTATCATACCTTAATTTTTGTTAGGGAAATCAATCTAATTAGTGACTGCACAAAGGTGGAAGTGGGCCAGCCAAATAAAATCTAAGCGCTCCTGAGGAGAGGTTAATTATGACCTCTGTCTCCAGTGACGCAGGAATATCTTGTTAGTTGTTTTACTCGAGAACAAGAAAACTATTAACGCAGGTTATAATGGAAAGATTTTAAGAAAATCGCCCGAAAAACGCTTAGGGTAGCAGCTTCGGCGTATCACCACGACAGTGCAGCATCACCACGACAATACATACGCGCATGACGCTCGGCAAACAGGAGATGTGTTATACGATTTTCGATGTAAAATCATTCGACATCAACCTCATGGCCCCGACCTCATTCGACTTCATTTTGTTTCCAAACCTAAAATATTCATTGAAAAAATTCCCATTTTCCAGCAGTTGAAGCTGTAGAGAAAGCTGCCATAACATGATTCAAATAGCATGACTCAGATAGACTTGAATGCCCGTATTAGTATTTACAGAAATGTATTAACCTAGTTAGATCATGTGTTGAAAACCAACCTTATGACCTTGACCGTTTTTCAAACTGTTGTTTTGCCAAAAATTTTTTGAAGCCCCCTTGTATGTTCTTGCTGTATATCCAACTTTGAATGTGTTGATGTTGACATATTAAACATAGGCGGTAGGGGTGTTTTAGGTGTTGCTTGGGTCGAAATATATTGTATAAGGTAGTAGACTGTTAGCCCGGGGTTGCCCGGGAAAAATAATCCCTGCAATTTTATGATCTTGAATCCCGTTAGTAAAAATAATCCCGCATATTACATATAAAGCCAGTCCATGTAAAATAAACATCTTTTAAATAAAATTTATAGATGCAATTTATTAATCTAATTTCAATTTCTGAATCGAATTTTTTTGCCTTGTATTGCCTAATGAGAATACTATTCTCCCACTAAGAATAAATTTTCAGTTCCAGGTAATATATCCTGACGCGATAAGTATCATGAATTTCGCGACAAACAGTCCCTATATATTTCCTGTGCCAAGCTACAAACACTTAACACACGAAGAAATTTTAACGAACATATACAAAAGATTTGTGCTGTCGTACGTCGCAAAATGGATTCGAGTTGATATATATGACGTAGGATTCGTTAACAGAAAGGGCACTACGTCTTCTACCTCATCGACGTCTTCAAGTTCGGCATAGGAAGTTTGATGGGATGCTTCTTCACCTGCGTCACCGTCCACTGGGTGTTTGGTGTCAACAAGTGAGTTATTTAGGGGGTGATGAAACAACAAGTGAATTACTACTAGATGACGAATTAGCAAGGGAGTCAACAGTGGGTGTTTAATCAGCAAATTGGTTATGAGACATGATGCGATTGATTTGCGCGCGTTGTGTACATTTTCAACCTCCTTCCCTCATGTTGATGGCAATAGCCAAATCTTGAACGATGAACTGCCAGGATGACCTCACTTTAAAACTATGATAAACTTTTGTAACAGTAAGAATAGTCTGAAAGTGTGACTGCAGCTTGCAATATTACTGTGCTAATGATGCTGTATTGTGATCAGTTTCAGTGACATGATCGACTTCATGCTGGGCTTCCGTCCGTCCGTCCTCATGCGCGTTGTCTGGGCCTGCATCGCTCCCGTCACGCTGCTGGTGGGTGCCAACGATGGTAGTGAGAATAGGTGCAGTGATGGCAGTGCGTATAGTAGCGCTGGCGGTAATGTGAATGTGGGTGCTGCGGTGGTGGGTATAATTATGGTGGCTCTGTGACAGTGGGTATAGAGGTGCTGGTGCTACTGGGAATAGTAGCGGTACTGGTGGTAGTGGATTTGGTGGCGCTGGTAGTACAGGGTGCGCCAGAGAAACTAACTTATTTGAAAGGTCAAAAAAAAAAACAGAAATTCAAGGATTATTTTAAATTTTTATTTATTTGAGAATACAATTTCCTAATTTTTTTCATACAGTCTTGAAAATGGCATCGGATAAATGGCAACCCCCATTGCGCATACACTGATGAAGTCGATTTTTGAAATTCATATCCACTCTTTGCAGCATACCAATCGGTATGTTGGCAATGGCGTCGCGAATGTTGTTCTTGAGGTGTGCTATGGTCCGTGGTCGATCGACGTAAACCAGAGATTTCAAATAACCCCATAAAAAGAAATCGCATGGAGTCAAATCTGGAGAGCGTGGCGGCCATTGGAGATCGCCTCTGAGAGAGATGAGGCGGTCGGGGAAATGTTGTCGCAACAAATTCATTGAGTCTCGTGCTGTGGCTCCATCTTGCTGAAACCTTTTTACCGTCGCTTTTCTCGATTTCGAGTTTCCAATTGCGACAGCTTGTACTCTATCTGTAGGGAAGTTACGGATTCACCTTAACATGAATCCTATGCCCCCCAACAGCATCAGCTTTCTGAAGAGCACCCCATGGTCAACTTTGTCGTAAGCTTTAGCAAAGTCCAGGTATACCACATCCACGCCAGCTCCTTCCTCCAGCTGAGCCACCATGCAGGCGGTGATGGTGCTCCAGTAACTGTGACAAACAGGATCGATTATTATACTCTTCCATATACTGGGCAAGCCTCCTGGCCTCTACCTTCTCAAAAACCTCGATCACATGTGAGAGGTCAAGGTCACAGGTTTATAATTTTGGGGTCTGTCCCTCGGACCTCCTTTGTGGATTGACGTTATCAATCCCACTTTGAGGCCTTCAGAGATAATTCCCTCCATCATCGAGGCTTTCCAAAGCATTGTGAGCGGAGCCTTCAGTACTCTAACACACTTCTTCAACAGCACTGCCGGACTTCCATCGGGTCCTGGTGCTGAAAACGTCGCCAGTTCTTTGATATACTTATTTCCATGTCTTCTGGTCCAAACTCAATGTTCTCCAACCCCCTTCCGCCTGGCAACTCCTGGAGAACTTTAACTTCATTCTCCTGTCTTGAGTAGTAGCAGGGGTTACTGAACACTGATTCAAACTGCGATTCCAATAACTCACACATGCCATGGTCATCTCCGACAAGGACTTCGTTATCCTTCAGCGGGCCCATTGGCGTCTTTATTTTAGCCTTGGACTGAGCGTATTTAAAAAAATACTTGGGGTTCTCTCTGATGCCCGCAACCACTCGCTCTTAAGTAGCTTGTTCTTCCATCCTGTACGAGTCCTGCAGACGGAGTTCGATTTTCTTGTGCAAATCTACTAGCCTCTGTCTCCCTGTTTTTCTCTGGGTATGACGCACACATACCTGTGCTAGTTTCTCACATAGTTTTGTGTAGATTCCCTCTGCATTCATCTCACAAAACTCTTCTCTCCAATCGATTTCGTCAATTTCATTCCAAATTGTCACCCAATCCGTTCTTCGATGGTGGAAATTAAGTCCTGCCAGTCAATCTCGCTGTATAGACCTGGGCTGGATTTCAAATCGAATTGTCGTATCCACCATCACTAAGCGATGGTCAGACAGTGAGGTCTATTCTACCCGAACGTCAATTACCATTCTTTCATTATTAGTAAAGAAGAGATCGAGGGTATTGTGTTCCATTGTCGGCAGCCGTAATTGCTGACTGAACAAGTGTTCCTCTGCAAACTACATTAGTTGGGCTTCTTAACTTCTGTCGCGGTCATCGACCTCTAAGCCGCCAGGCCTTGTCCAACGGATACGTGGGAGGTTCAAGCACCCCCAATTATTAGGCTGAAGGCTGGATCACTCAGTTCAGCTACCCTGGTCTGTATTTTCTTAAGGGTTTTGTTAAAATTTTCCGGTGGGCAAGCTGGCGGTCAATAGACTATGGCTACGCACAGGTCGAGTTTTTTTATGCGGAGTAGCGCGTGTTCAACAAAGCCGACAGAGTTGCCAGATTTTAATCTTAATTCCACAGTGCTTCTTGTGAGGGAGTTCCTTAGGTAGATAATTACTCCACCCTTCTTTCTCCCTTCTTTCCGGTTCGCGCGGTAGTGTTGGAATCCTTCCATTGCAATTTCTGCATCGAGGATATCTTTTCTTAGGTGCGACTCCATTAGTGCAATCATAAAGATCCCACCCTCGTCGGCCATTTCACACGCAGCACGCCAATCTTGTGACGCGCTCTTTGTGGGAAGAGCCCCTCGATGTTGCCCAGCAAAATGCCAGACTTTCCCCTTCTTGGTGCGCTGACCTGCAGCGACACCGCTCTGCCAGGCACCTCTAGCTCAGCAGCTCCTGCATCTGGAGTTGCATTAGTTCCAGCTGTTGCATCTGGTGTTGTATTTGCTTCCTCATTTCTAAAAAAGCACTGAAGGTATCCTCTGGTCCCCCGCGTGCGTCTCTGTCCCAAACGCATGGGCCCACTCACTGGGGTAGCTATATCATCTAGGTCTTCTCCATCTTCTCTCACCAATAACTGCACAGGTATGAGATGTACAGATTACATCAGCTGCCGCAGGTGGCATTAGTGAGCTTAAGTAACTACCATAACCTAACGCAAGGTATAAGATATCTAACTCCACCTACCGCAGGTGGTGTTCGTGGGTTCCTTGCTGCAGTGGCGTTGGCCGCTGTACGCTGGCACCATCCACTACCCCGTGTGGGCCCTGGTGCTGGGCGCCGCCGTCCCCCTCGTCACCCTCGCTCCCATCGTAATCGTCGCCCTTAAGCACGTCATAAAGCTCGTCTGGAACGGAGTAAGCGCTCGAATGAGTTCATCTAAATTTGTTCACACGAATTAACTAATTACTTTCCATTACATAGATGTGTGTTCTTTCTTACCATCACATCGATGTATATTATACGACACCTGGGGACAAATTATTATTGCCATTGAGATGTATCAGCATCTTCTCATTTACATGAATGCCTTCAAACATATCGGGAGGTTAAATCAGTATCAATGTCAGTTAATTAGAAACGAATACTCGGCTAATCCTTTTGACTGTCAGGCCGACGTGCTCTAACGACAGTGAGTGTTACAATTCTACATGTGGCAGGCGGCAGCTGCCATCTGGTCATCTTCCGTTAGAACATCCTGTCCATAATAAACATGACGCTTCCGCTCCAAGGAGAAGTATTGTTGAGAGGTGTCTCGTGAAGTGTCATCTCAGCGTTCGAGGTGTTAGAGGGCATACTTTGGTAATAAAAACCGTCTGGTCTATAATACTGATTAATTCCCACCTCAGCATGTAAGCTGATACATCACTGACTGTTTTACTGGAATGAGATCATACCTGGAATAGTTTTGATGGAATGAGGACATGGCTGGAATACCTTTAATGGAATGAGGTCATGACTGAAATGGCTTTAAAGAAATGAGGTCATGACTGGAATAACTTTACTGGAATGAGGTTATGACTGGTGTAATGAAATGAGGTCATGACTGGAATAGCTTTAATGGAATAAGGTCATGACTGGAATGTCTTTAATGGAATGAGGTTATGATGGGAATAGCTTTGATGGAATGAGGTCATGACTGGAATAGCTTTGATGAAATAAGGTAATTATTGGTATGGCTTCACTGGAATGGGAACAGAATTTGAATCCCAAGCGACAGGGAGAGAGGGAAAACTGGAACGGGTTGGGAAACCTCAGCATAAACTGAACAATCCGATGCGGTTTTTAGTGATTACATCTAGTTTGAATTTTTATGTCAATAAATCAACTATTTCAGTTCTAGCTTTTCTTCCACAGTACACAAATGCCTACCTCCACTCATCCCCACGGTCTTGTATTTCTCCTCCAGAGGGGACGCGACATCCTAAAGCACCATCACCAATGGGGTCCAGGTTGTCCCGAGGCCCGTCAACGACTCAACGAAGCCGTGCGACTCACTCGAGAGGCGCAGAGACTCAACACCCGCGTCACAAAGGGCTCCGTCAACATAGCCTTCGACAGCACCGATCTGTAGTGTAGCTTGACGAACCTTCGTCGGTGACAAATCACTCTCTATTGCAAGCCTTGGTTGATGTTGTTGTTTTTTGTTGTGTCAATGCTCATTTGCGCGCGGCTCAGGTGGGAATCACAGGTCGACGAAAGAGGAAGAAATACGTGCAGGCAGGAAGAGCGGCCAAAAAAGCCGTCGCCTCCTCGGGACTGTCCAACAGATGAGGTGCTGACGGTCGTGGCAAAGAGGTGTTAGATGCCAGGAAACTGCAGTGGCCCAAACAAAACTGGGCCAGCATTGAGCGGTGGGTCAGGAAAGCGGAGCTCCATAAGAGACGGCGGGTGGCAGCTGAGTAGCTAGAACTATGTGTTTCTCAGCGGATTCAATCAGAATCTCAGCAGAGAGTCAGTTTAGCTTCCACAAATGAGCCTGCATAATAGGGGCCACGAAGAGACCAAATCTGGGAAGGATAGTAGCTTTGACGGATCTGTCTCCAGACGGAGCAGAAATTATGGGAAATGAGGCATAAGGACCGAAGGCAGCTGGCAAGGCATTGTGCACATGCTAGGTCCAAATGGGAGAACAGGGGAAGAACGGCTGTCATTTTGTGACATTCGGTTGCTTTCAATAAGGCCGAGTTTTTATTCATCTGTATAGGCTTGCCGCAGAGGTGCGGAAGGCGCCGAGGTACCAGATGTGACCTGAATAGTTTAGGATTAGGCCTGTTATAGTTCTTAAGGTGGCAATGATCGTCCTTTTTGAAACCCAGTTCGTGCCGGCCAGGCTTCTCGGATACGCAAAATACCGGTCGCCTCTTATACAGTAATCTTGACATATGTAAAGGATATGTGTGAGTTTTGTCCAGGTTAATGTAGTTATTATGAGTGTCCGGCACTGACCGACATCCTCAGCTGTTCATTGATTGTGTATGTCACCTTCAGTGACATCACTCTTGCGGTTCTTTGCTGTGCCTTCAGCACCGATAGTCGCAGTCACTACCCAGCCGCTCTTGCAACGCGTTTGCTGGCTGGAGCTAAAGCCTTGCTAACCCCGCTTTGTCACGCGTTCCGTAATATAAATATAGTAATCTCCTAAAGTAAACTCAGTCTTTCAGTCTTCTTGACTGTCTAAGACCACTTCAATGAACTCTGACCCGATGAACTAATACCTCAATTTGCAGTCGTAATAGACGAGCTGTGGCATGAGCATAACGGAAGGGTGAGATCAGCACCGCCAGACCGCAGCATCGACTCTAAGGAAATGCACGAAAACGTTGAGGTTAAGGTTGTCAGATAAGTCAGAGATACAGTGATTGAGGAGCACAGTGTATATTATTGACAACATCGGGAACTCTAGAGTGAACTGACCTGAAGGAAAATCAGGATCTGAGGTAGATTAAGGGCGCCGGCCTGTCAAACGAAGGTAATTCTCGTTGGCAGGCCTTTAGGTACGAATGTCATGTGTAACGGTTAGTGCATTCATGTAGATATTGAATAATAATAATATGATAAAAGCAAGACTGGGCGTTCCTGTCTACGCCCAGTTGAGGCATGTAATTCCGCATTGCCACTAGAACATGACTGAATTATATCGTGGTATAACGGACATCAAGTCTAAAAAAACACAATTTTTGACGAGCCCCTTGGGTGTGTCTAGAAAAGATACGAGTCTCCAAAATTAAAAACAAAACACGGGCTTCATACACGACAAATTTCTGCAGTCAGCTGCTGACCTGTGCTTCCCAGCTTCAAATTATAATAAAGAGTTAACGAAAAATCTTTTCTCAAAATTGTTTTTTATAATTTATTGTATTGGAAATACTGCATTTATAGGGAACGTTTAATATTCATGCGTCATTATTTTTAAGCTATTTTTCGAATGTTTATTTTTCATTATATTTTCAAATTTACCCTTCATGATTTCTGCGGCATCAATCAATCTGTTCAAGTATACGTATGCCTGTCAGACTAATGAGTCTGACTAACTTCGACTGTCAGACTAATGAGTATCATGTTCCAATATATTAATATCTTCCACGTATAAGATTTCCTTTTTATCACCGAACATCATAAAATATTTAATGAATAATTCAATAATTAAATAATAAAATTAACGGGTAATTAATTTTATACTTGGCTCACTGTAAGACCTTGCCCTACCAGTTATTGTTTATTGACTCATTTATGATTCGTCCCTAATTTATTGGTGTTGTAATTTTTTAGTTTTTTACACACAATGTATTGGTGTAGTTTTTTACACGGCTACGTTGCCTGAAGCTTACTTGAAGCAAAAAATCAATGCCAAAAATTTTTGGTGGGAAAATTTCTCTAATTAAAAAATAATTTAAATATTTCTTCTTCTCCCTTCAAACTTTTACCGAATTTCTAGGTAGTGAAAATGCTGCCTCTTTATAATTTCGGTATGCCTTGTTGGTGAAAGAACTCGTGACTTTAAAAGAGAATTTGCAACATTGGTACTCGATAAGCACTAACGATGTGACATCGGCTTAATCCTTACTACCAAGTTCCTTCGCTAATCAGATTAATGTAGTAAATTACTATTTTCCCTATGGTTTCACCTTTGCATAGCCCAAGAATGGCTGCACTTATTCAAACTCAAAATTGACTACAGAGCATATACGTATGTTTTTACTGTCCAAGGCGTTTCATGAAGCGGTAAAGTTGACAATACAAAAAGCAGTCAATAAAATCGGAGTGACGGTCGAATCAAAGCTTATTTTTCTTATTTTGAAAGCTGAAGTTTAAAAATAATAGATCTTTGTATAGGGAAAATGTAAGGCAAAAGCTCCGACGCACTCAGTTCTTTATGTTACTTTCTTTGTCGTCATCGGCTACGTCGAGGATAAGGCACTTGGATACGATGATACTAATATGTACTGTCGTGCACTTGAAAGGTTACTTCATCATATTCAGGACATGAGTGTGCGGTGTGACTTCACAATTAGGTAAAAGTATGATGCAACATAATTCTAACAGCAGTGATTAGATCGACCTTCAATAATCCCGATCGACATAGTCATAAAGGTTTCGATGAGGAAGTACGTCCGCTGTTTTTTGCTATGTAGTATTAGTATTTTAATTTACTTCGATCGTGTCCACTTGCCTGGTGGGTTAGCTGAAGAATCTTCTAATTTATTTCCTGGATATACCTTCGTTCTATACCTTGACAATCCTTCATTGGCGCGCCACAGCTCTTCGCATGCAACCCCGCTTCGCGGAATGTTCTATATAATACATTATATATTAAGTAAGTTGATATTGAACTGCTGCCTACGCTTTGTGCAAAAAGTTATGATAGAAAGAACAATACATTTATCATCTGGACATTAGTTTTAACATACATTTATTTCATCATCAGTATGTATAAATTTTATTTTATTCCGTTTAGCACAGTGATTTTTTTGCGCAATTATGCTTTGACATTATTGTTGTTCTATTGTGTAGTCGTTTGGTAACCCCGGTTTAGTTTTTCATTTGGACATTTAAAAAATTTTCTCTTAGAATATTTAGGATTTGTTAAACGAGTTTATTGATAATTGCACATTTTATAATGTCATAGTTTAACACGCAGAAAAATCAGTTCAACGGGAATATGCTAAAGTTTAAAACAAATTAATAAATTATACAGCGATGATATTCTCACGCTTCTGTAACGCCACAGAGAAAAAACGGAACAATGTCCAACACTCACGCAAGTTATCTCACTGCAATTCATATATTACGTTTAACGTCATGGTAGCCTTGTTTATTTTCAATTAAAATATTTATTTATGCAATCGCCTATAACATTTTATTTATCATTCACCATAAACCAGGAATTGGACCCAAAAACTGCTCCACTGGCTAAGCCAAATAAAGTTCATGCCTTACCAGCGAGGCTTCTGTTCAGCTGCAGACCTCACAGTGTCGGAAAGAGATTATGGCAAAGCGACGTTCTTTAAATTCTTTGCCGCAGATCCTTAGATCCGCATCCTTTGATCCCATGGTCAGCAGATCCTTAGATCCGCATCCTTATATCCGCAGATCCTTAGGTATAACGATTGCTAATGCATGGCTTGTAAAATACTTTTAAAAAATAAATTTTGTATACATGACGTAGTACCTGCATGGGGAATTGGCATTTGGTTTTCATCTATACTAAAGCTTCAAACGGTCGTTTGCCTGCAAAAATTTCCTGACAAAATTGAACGTGGAATTGCATTGAAGAATACATTTACAGATGGGCAAGCTCCCGTGACAGCGTGTAACGATTATTGGCACTAGCCCAAGTAATGGCAACCTTTTAGGCATAATGCTATCACATGCAGTGTCCTGAGATTGTTATCTAATGAAACTTATATTGAGTAATCTTGGCATGTGTTTTCTTTTCTTTCTTTTTGTTACCTGTTCCAAAAATGCACCTCAAAAAATTAAATGCAACTCAAAAAATTTGTTCACAAAAATTGATTGTGTGCATTTTTTAGCTGAGAACATACGAGTAGACAAATAAATCTAAGAATTCGAGGTTTAGGTTACTGCAAGCACAGTATATTATGAACTACTTTTAAATTCTTCCGTATTGAAATGAACAGACCTACAACCTAAGCTAAATTCTACACGCCAAAGCAATAAATAGCATTCACCAGTAACGCCATGATTTACTTTACAGACGAGTCTACGAGGAAAATTTCTGCCGCCCGTTTTTAATTGGGTTCTAGATAAATGAGAATAACTTCAACAACATATTTTTCAAACGTTTCTAGGTAAATGAAAACCATTTCAACAACATTTTTTTCAAACGCTTCTAGGTAAATAACAATTTCAACCACTCGTTTAGAACAATTTAAACAGTTCCTCTTTTAGACGGTCCTAGGTAAATAAAAACAATTTCGACTTCTAGTCTTCTATAGGTTTCTACGTAAATTAACACAATTTTTACCTCTTCTGCTAAAGGCCTACAACTAGGTAAATGTAAACTAGTCAGATTTCTCGTCTTTTATAGGCTTCTTGATAAATGAGAACTAGTAAGATTTCTTATCTTCTAGAGGCTTCTAGGATGATCTCTTCTAGGATGATCTTGATGAAAATCTCTTAATTAATCAATGCTTCTCTACAAAAAATATATATGAGTTTACAATTTTCGCTGGTTTCAGTTCAGAAAGCACTGCACTTGAGTCTTCGTATGGACAGACTGAAAAGATTCTTCAGCATTTATATGTTTTTCTCCAGTCATATCTCACTTCTTCAGCGAGCATCATTCATATCTCAGTTCTTCAGCGAGCATCATTCATATCTCAGTTCTTCAGCGAGCATCATTCATATCCTGTCTCTTATACACATCTAGATGTGTATANATCGCAGTTCTTCAGAGCGCATCATTCATATCTCAGTTCTTCAGCGCGGATAATTCATATCTCAGTTATTCAGTGCGCATCATCCATGCCGTGGTCCTTCATTCGCTCAAGCCTGGCCCTCGCCTTGGGACAGCCTGGGCCCCACTCGGCGCTGGGCCGGAACGCTGACATTGGATCCTGAAAGTCCAGATTTGTACAAATTATGCCCCATAATTTCAACTACTATATTTTACCTTGCTATTAAGTGTTGATTTAAATCCGTTATTGGCAATTTTAATTGATTTTTACGATTCGATGATATTATCAAGTTATGCTCACCCTATTGACACGAGCTACTGCGACATTACAGTGCATCAATTACATTGGAAATTGGTACCCACCCTCCTGAGACACGCCTTGACCACATTCCATACGAAGACGATGGGGGTGAAAGAAAGAGCGAAGAGGGCGAAGAACCACCCCAGAGCGGCCGCCCATGGAGGGTAAGCGACCTGCCCCCCATACCGAGGGCTCGTCCACATCACCAGTGAGCCCACGAAGAGCGCCTTCAGAAACACGGTCACAAGAACGCAAGAAATTTAACATGATGAGTAGAAATCTACCTTGAAATCGTAGGAGGCAGACTAGAGATCCACAAATTCAGCATTACTTGTGGAATCTCATGATTATCCCACAGTTATGCTGAACTAAAGAAGAAAAAAATAATTACTGCATTAAATTGTACAATGTTTCGACGCATGGATTAATTTTGAGCCAAACAGCAACATAGTATAAAATAATGTAGGGGAATAGTGATTCCCAGTAGACTGGAGAACTCACCATAAAGTTGAGGCACAGTATCAATCGAAAATATTCAAAATAAAAAAATGTGATACAGAATAACCACTCTGTTTTTCAGAACATTTTATTGATACCGATTACATTAGCTCATAGTCTACTGTAACTCACAATTAGAGTAATTGGTGCAATGAAAGCCCAGCTGATTCTGAGAAGCAGAGAGGGCATGTACCCCAGCATGAAGTGGAGGTCCGCTGAGAATCTGCGCACCCCGTACCCCCACTGTAGGGTGATGCTCTTCATGATGCAGAAGAGGAGGGCTCCCATCCCAGCACCGTACACGTCCATTAGATGGAACAGGTACTGTGCTTTCTAAGAAGAACAGGCACTAAGCTTTATAGGCGGAAAAGGTACACTGATTTCTAGCTAAAAAATAATCTGGGCTTCCTAAGATGAACAGGCTCTGAGCTTTGCAGGTGGAAAAGGTACTCCAATGTTTTGTTGGAACAGAACCTGAACTTTTCAAGATGAACAGTTGGAACAGGTACTGAGCGTTATAGGTGAAGAGTATCATCTGGTGTATAGGTGAAACAGAATTTGGGTGTTCTAAAATGAACAAATGGAATATGAAATATTCTTTCTACGGTTATCTGGTAGAACTGAAACTGTGTTCTCGTCAAAAAACGGTGGCTAGGCATTGCGAGTTGAATAGTTACTGAATATTTTGGGAGAAACGAAACAGATAAGGATTTCTCTATTGAAAGAAGTAGAGCAACTACTGGGCTCTAAAAGTGCAGTAGATAGATCAACTACTAAGCTTTTTATTTGGAACATGTACAGCTACTTTGCGATCAAATTAATGCCCCAGATAGAAACGGTAATAGTCTTCAAAGACTTGTGCCAGTGAAGCATAGTGGCTTTCTATTGAAAGCAGACTTCATTAATATTTTCAGCTCTTTTGTGAACAATCTCGCAAATATTTTTATGTGTGGCAGGCATCATAATATAAGAAATATAAAATGAACGTTAGATTATTGGGTTTTTCTCACAGCTGTGCAGAAGACGATGCCCAGGCCGAAGAAAACTGCACTGTAGACTAGCACGACGAGTGCCTTGACACGACGCAGGCCCGGGAAAGAGTCGGTGATAGTTACTGAGATAGTCTCTGTGCCAGCAAACTGGAGAGAGAACCATTTACATTTTTTATACAGAGGTAAACAGTATGTTTTTTATTAGAATTATTGGGTTTCTAATCCTGCGCAATTCGTTTGCAATAAGAGAAAATTCGACCGTGACTACGATATTGCGCTATCTTCACCGGCTTCAAGGTCGCTCTTCCGACGTTCCGGTGTCTTTACTGTCGGGTACCTCCTTATCACACGGAATGTCTGCAGTGCGTGTCAGATCTGCCTTATAGAAGGCGATTACGTTCGTCATCAACAGCGGACCTTGTCGTTCCATCTACACGTCTATCTACCGTCGTCGACAGAGCGTTCGCAGACGCCGCCGCTAGCACCTGGAACAGTCTGCCGACTTCCGTAACTACGGCTCCTTCATTGCAGATGTTTCGTCGACGCCTAAAGACGAACTATTTCGTAGAGCTTATGAATCAAGTGCTTAGTCATTTATATCCATTTTCATCCTTTCTCATGTCTGTTTATTTTTCGCTTGCTATTAAACTTATGTGTAACGTGCCCTCGAAGTTTGTTTGAACCAGACACCACGATAAGTGCTTCCTAGAATAAATGAATAAATAATTAAATCGCGAGAGACTGTTTTCTGTTTCAAAACATTTGAAAGCCAATATAGCTTCATTTAAAATACTTTTTTGGCTCTCGGTAGGTATAATGTTTAAATTCCTAATCTTGCCCTAAAATATCACTTGACTTTTAATCAAAATAATTCTTTCGCTGCGGTTTATTCTTCACAGTCACATTCGGAATCACTGTTCCACGGCACAGTATCATAAACTGGAGTGGATTCACATTGTGTTTGATATAGTCACTCACCATGCTATCGAGGCCAAGAGTGAGTACCATGAAGAAAAAAAGCAAGGACCATAGGTGTGGTAGTGGCATGGTACGTGAGATCGCTTCGGGGTATGCAATGAATGCTAGCCCTGGTCCTGAAATAGGGAAAGTCATCTTTAGTATAGCCTTTCCTAGTTCCAACTAATTTATTTTCTAAAAATATTTTTTCCTCGGACGTAATTCCCAATATTAGTTTGCAATATTTTATAAGGCTCGTTCAATTTGTATTATTTGTATATTGCAAGATGCTGAAGCAATATTTAATTTTACTGACTCAGCAATGCAATTCCTGAAGATATATAATACACGATGAAGCCGTATGATGTTAGGTCAAAAAAATCATGGCATCCAAAATTACCATAACTTTGAATTTAAGGCTGAGAAATAACTACAAAAAATACCATCTACATTTAAAATATTAACTCTATTAATGCCATTAATCACCGGACGCCACGACTTTGCTGACATCATCGATGCCCAGTTCATAGGCCATAGCCCCCAGTACAGAGAAGATGGTCACGGCGCACAATAACGACGCAATCAAGTCCAACACCGACAGGATGACGATGTCGATATGAATCTGCATGATTAAGAATAAAATGAATTTATAATGTCACTTTAGTCGTTTACTCTAATAACGAATAACTAAATTATATTCAAGGAAATAATGGACGAATCTGGATGCAATATAATCGTGACGAACTCCTGCGGGTATTATCGTATAAACTTGCATTCTATCAGTTTTCTTATCGAAATGGCTCTCACCTTAGAGTTGAACTTATTGAATGAGCCGAAGGTGATGAGACCGCCTCCCGCTACAGACATGGAGAAGATGACCTGTTCGGTGGCCACCCTCCACACCTTCACCTGCAGTAGTTTGTGCCACTGTGGTATGAAGAGGTACCGTAGACCCTGCCACCGTCGGGAATTGTAATGGTGCGACCGAAACATTTGGGTAACTTGCTAGCACACGAGTGCAATAATAAACGAATGAATCTTGGTTGTTCTTCCTTAACTGAAAATTCAGGCATTATCTGAATATCTAGCATTTAATGCGAACAGTTACCTTTTTCAAGTATGATTTTCACCATTACGAAAACGGACGTTCGATGTCATGAGATTGAAATAGTAATTTGAAGAGTTTCTTGAATGCATGAAGTAGAGTTTGTGATTATAAACTTTTTGACAGAAGACAACTTTGGGGAAGCTGATGAAACACCGGAGTTTAAATTAGTTCTATTTCCATTAATTAAGTTGCTTATGTAGTAATGATGTAAGTTTCCGTTAGTAATTTCCGTTAGTATTACGTAGTACGAAATGTAATTTGTGTAATTTTTCGTCTTCAAAAACAAAACTGGAGAATTTTTAGCTATTGGACAATCCCCTTCTCGTTTACATGAATATTGAAAACCTAATTCTCTGACTATAGGCTCACCATCCCAGCTCCTGGCAGTGTCATGCCAGCAATGGCGAGTACCAGCAGCACGATGAATGGGAAAGTTGCGGTGAAGTACACGACTTTTCCTACACTCTTGATGCCCTTGATGGTACTAGCTGCAACCACCACCCAGATGACCAGCAAACTCAGGACCAGGTGGATGTGCAGCTCACCTAAGTCTCCAATCTCGCCCAGACCATCTGGGTCCAGACCCAGTACGGCCTTTCTGGAACGCAGTGACAAACAGAGAAACATGGAAGGACAAATTTGAAAACTGGTGCGGCGAAGACAATAATTGTGAGATATGCGTAAAAAACTAATGGAGAGGAGTAATGAATGGAGAGCTAGAGACAGTATATATACACTTCGTCGGAATTTGTTTGCAATTTAGTGACACCTGATTTACAGGCCAGCTATTTTGAGAAGATTTCTGGTACCTACTATAAACGCACCTTTGAAGCAGGAAAATTACGCTTTTTCCCGTTAAGTGAACTCACCTTTGATGTCTTTTCAAAATATGTTCTATCAGTACGAAATATTTCAGCGATCAGAGTACAGTATTGAAAATTACACTTCATGCATTGCTTACTAGCTTATAAATTACAAAGAAACTAGTCATGTCCTGGAAAGGGTAATGAGTTCCTACTTAAATTTTCGTTGACAATCAAACCTTTTGAAGAAAGTAGCAACCTTACCTCCTAAAAAGGGAAGCAATTTTACAATTGAATAAGGCACTTACTTCACTTCGGGAGGAAAATAGCGTTTCTTTCTCGGAAATGGGAGCAAGTTTACCTCTTAGAGCGGCTATAGCGGTTTAAGCGTTGGTTAGGCTTTAGATCTGTCGCCGATTCTTAACATAGAAGAACATTTACAACTTGTTGGGGTTTCGAACACGCAATTCACTGCTCAAATTCTGTGGTGCTTGACCGCCCGGCCTCCTCGCCGATTCTGACCAGAAACTGGCGCACAGAACTGGAATCGGGATCAAACCCGCACCTCTCTGCTCCAATCTTGGCACACTAAATTGTACCCACTGGGCCATCCTACCCTCTTGAAGAGAGTCGTAAGTTTACCTGTCGACAAGACTCGGAAGTTTACCTCCAGAACAGGGTAGCTGATCCCAAAGTAGCCGTGGTACAGTTGACTGAGTCAGTGGGTTCAGTGAGGTTGTAGTGACTGCACGGTACTTCCTCTCCCACGCTGTAGCAGTTGTTGCCCGCCCATACGGGGTTGCACCAAGCCCAGGGCACCTAACGCCGTTTGCAAGTTCCAACGTTAGTGGATTTCGGAACTCATAAAATGGTCGTGACTTACAATAATTTTATGGTTAGTTTCATCTATTCCATCTTACAATACATTGTTTTCAATAATATCCGATAATATATTCAATATTTAAACAGCCGCGGTGGCTGTTTATAAACTGAATATCGTTTGAGTTACTCCAAAAGTTGTTAAAAGAAATTCTAGTAGCTGGAGTTCCATATAAATGTGTGACATTTAAATGTCTATCCTAGTATAGGTTACCATAACATTGCTCAGGATCAATAATCCCTGCAATTTTAGAATCCCGGTGATTATTACAAAATTACCGTACGATCAAGAAAAGAAAATTTTTAAATTACATTTAATTTGTCCCAAACCTTTTTAGCGTATTTTAAATTGAATTTATGTGTACAAATTTAGCGATTGCTTACAATTTTCTTACCTTACAACTCTTATGAGATGCGTATATGTGTGTGTTTGTGGCACGCATTCTCAATTCCTTATATCTCAAGATATGAGAATACGCAGAAAAGCAAACAAAGTTATTGGTTTCATCTCAAGCTAGAGCTGATTAAATATCGACTGTTCTTCTTCTTAGAGAATTACCAATAAAAAATGAAGGTGTATTAGAGGTACAAAAATATAGATAAACATAAAAAACTCTACAGCTCATCTAAGTCTTAAGCTCAGGGTCATTCAATTTTAATCGTAACTTTGATATCAGTTTTATCAGCTGATAAACCAACTACGATATGCGGTCGTAGTTGACTCTACGCGATTTGACTCGTATAAAAATATTGACTCACGTGGTTGGAATGCTTCAAATCAGTTATTTTGCTGACATGTGACATGAATGAGGAATTTTTTCCCCATTCGTACGAGGTTTTAGTGTGAAGGCATGTGTCCTCGATAACGCTCTTTCAAAAAAGTATTGTTAAATTTTCGCACAATCAGGCTAACTATTAAATTTAAACAATATACAAAATCCGTAATTATAGTCATCGAAGTCATTCAGATTTTCTTAAAAAACTAAAATTGACAAATGTAGCATGGTGTCTGAATTGATCTTGTCCAAATTTTCTTAGATAACTAAAATTGACACATGTAGCATGGTGTCTGAATTAACCTCGTCCAAATTTTCTTAGAAAACTAAAATTGACAAATGTAGCGCGGTGTCTGAATTAACCTTGTCCTGAACTCGCCTGGTCGCCGATACTGATGATAAGTTCGTAGATGAAGTAAGCGGCGTAGGCCAGAACTATTGTGTACACCACCAGGCCGACTACGGCGCTCACGCACAGCGTAACGCCGAGACCTGCACGTCCAATATCCTTTTATCATCACATGCTATGTTATTGTGTGCTCCAAACAGAGCAACGGGTGGTATTTTTACTGTCTAGAGTAAATATTTTTTAGTAAATATTAGCTAGGTACTCACCGGACATGGCTGGGATGCAGTGCCGCCATGTGTGCAGCGGCCCGCGCTGCGTGTACTGGCCGAGTGCTACGTCACTCATGAAGAGCGGGCGCCCCACCAGCACCACCATCACCACATACGGGATCAGAAACGCCGCTGTTTGAACAAATAAGATAATGTGTCTTAAATGAAGTTATTCGTCGAGTTAGGCATTGAACCGATTACTCTGATATTTGAAATTATTGAAACATATTATTTCGTGTTTCTACTCTCATAAACATTTTTTCCTTTTCGCAATTTCTTTATTTCTTCAGAAGAATTGACTAAAAACAAAATTTCACTCATTATACTGATAATTAGAAGCGAAAGACAAAAACATCCCTATAATAAATCGCTGATAATGCAGAAGAATGACTCCCTGTTACATTTCGTGACTCACCTCCTCCGTTTTCATAAGCCAAGTACGGAAATCGCCAAAGATTGCCCAACCCCACTGAGAACCCGAGTACGGAGAGTAAGAACTCCATCCTATTCTTCCAGTGACCTCGCTCTTCAGCCGAAGAGGTACTGCACTCGCTAGAGGTCAAGTCACCGCCGCTGGAAAGACGTCTGCTGACCGTCGTCCATGTTGCGTTTTGTCTGCTGGTATCGGACGCGTAGCCATTTTCAGCATTATTTACAGGCCAGTCCACTCTCGTCTCAGAACGGTCATAGTCTGTGTTCCGGTACACTTGTCGCGGTGGGAACTTTTCGTGAGCTAGCAGTGTGGATGAAGTTGTGTAAGTTTCTAGCTCAGTCTCGACTGGAACTCTGGCAGGAGGCGGTTGGGAAATCGGATAAAGTCTACTCCAGCTGGTCGATACTGACATAGAATCCATCTTTGCTTATTTAACTTCCAAACTCTAGATTTTAAAGCGTAGCACAGTGGCATGGAAAAGTAATAAATTCATTCTACTGCATCTCTGGAAAAAATTTTCTTTCTTAAAGGCCCCTTTCACACAGGGCAGTAAATACTGCCAGCGTCCGACAGTATTTACCGCCGAACCTTAGCGGACATACGAAATGTGCACTGCTGTTCACACACGACTGCTTTTACCGCGGCGTAGAATTTGACGCCTGACGCCAGCGTGTGTCGCGCTAAAACTGCGGCGATAGATTTGCCGCGACAGTTTAGCTTGCAATGGTATTCAATGTAATCTTTCACACTGGGCGGTTTTTGACGCCGCATCCTAGCAAACAGTGGTGCCGTATTTTAGGTTCATAATAAACAGCACTGCATGACATAGATTATAGCATAATATTATTACATAAATATCGGTACATAAATAATGTTACATAAACATAAAGATATACATTGATAAATATATATATCCTTGAAGTGATAGAGATATATTTCCATATAGCAATATTGTTACATAAACATAGAGATGGACTGATGAAGCATAAAGCACTGCAAGACTGATAGATCCCAGCAGTAAAAAGCGCCTCGTGTGAAAGATTGCGCGGTAAATACTGCCGCGGCATTTTTGACGCGCGCAGTATCTACTGCCCTGTGTGAAAGGGGCTTTATTTCACAGTTGCTTGTTGTGCTGCGTAGTATTTTCTGAAAGGTCACTTTTCGAAAATATTGATTGTCAATGAGAGATTTAACAATCGGCACGATTGAATTCTAAGAATTCTAACTAGACAAATGAATTAATAACCAATCGACACCAAGTATTTACACGTTAAAAACAATCTGAAGCCTCGGAGACAATAGAATGCCTAGATGCTTCTGCAGCGTTCACTCGTAAATGAAATCCACTCTAGACATTGCGCACCTGTGTCACTGCGAGTATCACAACAATCGAGTACCTTATTCTTCAAAATCTTCTTTCGTCTATCCCTCCTTGTCGTCAGCATTGACTGTGTCTAGTCTGAACACGGCTTCAGTACCTTATAGCCTTAAGGCTTGATCACATAGAATGAGCAGATGTTGCCGGGATCTCAAGGACTACTCCTCTTGACAGCCAGCATGAAGAGAACATACTGATAGACACTAGAGGTCCGCTATCTAATCGCTCGTACCGAAAGCCTGAATATCACTCCATTATTGTATTTCTGATAGTAATCTGAGCTTCACTAGTAATTTATATGTCTCAACGAGGCAGTTAGAAGTTTTTATCGTACACGTCTAGCGTGAAGGGTAGATGACGTGCATGTGCTGAGTAAGATCCACGTTAATTATCAGTAAATTGAGTCTATACACGGGCATAATATATTGACTATTCGACAACTTTTACTCAACGTTCGCATCATATGTAGTTTAAGTTATCCTCCCACGAAAGACATTGCCTGCAACTCTTTCGCCAGTGGTTTAGAGCATTTTTTTGTACTTTTCGAATGCCTGCCGGAACCTTTTACTTCAGGGTGCAACTAGTATAAAATCAATACGGTTTTCATTCCAATATCAACAGAAACGCTTCTCTGTATTCGAACTGGAAACGTTACCGTAACAAGTGCTAAAGTAACGTATTAATTGCTATTTGTAGGACAAAAGCAAAATAACTTTGGGTTCAAAAGAAATAACATTACCAGCTTTGAGATTGGAGTGCTGCCAAAAAAAAGTGTTTGGTGTTAGGCTATATGCATTAATTGTGTAGCTGCAACGTATTTCCAAATTGAAATGAGACAATTTATGTCCTCACCATCACAAATACGTATGAATAATCTAATGCTGTTCTACGCATACACATTCTCCTTATCAAGGAAGGTTTGGGGAGGTGTAAGGTGGGATGAGGCCAGTCGTTGTCACAGGTCAATTTTGAGATAAATGTGCTAACATAGTAATAACTTATAATATTGCCTAAATTCTTGTGTATTCAGTGTAATTAGGCAGTTTTCTCTAATGCTATTGCTTAGGTATGCTTCGCACCGTAAATGAATTTTTTCAACGCACACTCATCCGTAGTCTCCAATACTACCTACTAATAAGCCTTTCTTCTTTCAGCTGCAGAAGCAGTTATAAACTTCAACCGACTAGCCTAGTTTAGCAACATTCCATCTATCCAACGCTCTTTCTTACAACCCTGCATCTCCCTCATCCATTTTATCCCGGTAGCCTACATTTGTTGATCGAAAAAATAATCGAATTATCTCCTTCCACAATCTCCTTAATAAAAGGCCCAGCCTCTCGCGTGTATTGCATTTGAGGTTACGTTATCACGCCTCTAACAATCTCTAAGCATCTTCCCATCCAATTATACCTAACATCATCCCCTGCCATGGCCAGGAATTAAAATATGAGCGGTTAAATGAAAGTTTTGACCTGAACAATTGAATTGACGTCCTGGTCGCATTTTTTTAAAACATCGTAGGAAGCAATATCAATTTCTTGAATTTAAAGTATATTGAGAAAATTAAATAAAATTGCAGCTTGATAGTTTTTCTTTGTAATTGAATTAATAAATTGAATTTTTTCCTTTTTTTTAGCAAAATGACGACTTGCCATAGAATTTTACCGAATTACCCAATATCATTCAATATTTGATGGATCCATAAGGGTAAATTTATCCATTAACTTTGGGGAAACTTCAGAAATAATTGTATTAATTTATTAATTAGTTAGCTTAGACGCGAATAGTAAATAGTTAATATATAATTTGCGAATGCCCGCGTGAACGCTCATTTGCAATTTACGCATTTAAGTCTTCTACCAAGTCCAGGCTTCATTGTTGACAACTACATATCAAAATCTACGCCAACACAGCGCTGCTGCTGTAACTGTAACCATACAGTATATGTGATGAAAAAAAATTGCAATCCAAAATGGTGCTGCATGTTAAGCGAGTTAAAAATATTATCAAGTTCTATTTCTTAGCGTTCGGAGGGCAAAATATAAGATTACGATATATAAGTAAAGTTTTATGTAGCTAGCTGAGATTATTCCCAAAAATTTTCCTGGCTACGCTTAATTATGAAGCCTGCTATGTACTGTGGTACCATATTGTTCCGCTCGGAGTATTCGAGTACAAATATCTTCATGTATCTATTTTCGGGTTTCACCCTCTGAATGAAATTTCAGGACATGCACTTGAAACCAACAATGAAAATGACATAATATTTGAACCACGTAATGTTCATAACACAGAAGATGCTGTGTTGATGACCTGCATTAAAACAACAATGTCGACCAACTTTCGCGTGGACAGCTCTAGGCATGGTGCAGAATTTTCTTTTCTTTCTTTTGTTGGAATTTATGGGAGCCTCTGAAGACTAGTTCAATGCGGCCCCATGTCAGGACAGTTCAAGGAATTTGAAGAGATGCTCAAGATTTGTGAACGACTGAGAAGCTACAGCGAATCGACACTTCTCCGAGCTCACCTGCGAATTCGCCAGCGGACTGAAGGAAAACGTAACATTTGGTCAATGGAAACAATCATAAGTCTTATTATTCTGAACGAATGCGCTTGAAATTCAGAATAGAACTAATTATTATCACTGCGACACGGGAGAAATTATTACAGTTTTTACGTTATTACGCTAACGGCTAAAAGGAAAAATCTCAACTTTTGAGCAACTGAATCAATCATTGTCGATCCAGTCATATTGTTGATCATTCGCTATGATTTATTTCCGATATTTGGTATTTTGATTAAAAATAAAATCTAAACTGATTGGGAACAAATGCCTCATCAAATTTCTTTTAAAGCTGAATAATTAAAATTAAATGGAATAATTCAGATTTTGTACTCGCATTATTCTAGTGTTACCATATCGTACTTTCTCGGATCTCTTTTAACCCTAATCGTCTCGGGTTTTCGTGTCACGTTACAATCTCGTATGCAATGATTTCTGCCCTTCATTCTCTCAAGTATTTTTTTCTAAGGGGCCTTCCATCTTACATACGCCGCGATTGTTTTATCAGGCATTAACATAGATTGTTTCCTATCAATCTTCAAACGCGCAATAGTGAACTCGAATACATTTTTAAAAATTAGGTAAATGATATAATCGAATTTCTGGCTTTAATCGGGGCCAATTCCGTGTACGGCAACTCCGACAGCTCGATATTGTGGTGATGTACTGATGTTCCCGATGGTGAGGAGATTCAAAGTCATTCATGAGTGCGTGTGCCTAAGAAACATGAGAATCTTTATCGCTGGTGTTTGTGCATCTCCATCGCTGTTTTTTTCTCGGAGTACATTTGTTCTAATAGTTTTTTATCTCAACGTCTGTGAGTTCATTGCTCGCCATTGCAAAAACTACATGAAATGGGACGTACGAGTGCAACGAAAAGCTCGAGCACCACTCAACTCCGTAGTTCATGTCAATGCAGTGTGGAACACTCGGAGCAGTTCACTGAGAGTTATAAGTTTATGCGTTGTTTGCTAAATAACCTACCAAATTATTATAGATTAAGCGGCCAAAATATTATTGATCCAACTCCAAAAAAAAAAGATCTCACTTAAAGAGTATCTCGACAGACAAGGTTGTTAGATTTGCCGTTATTTTTTACTGAGGTAATTATACACATTGTCGAACCAAGATTATACATACTACTAGTTCAACCATGGTTCTACCTACCTGAACTCAGTTTGAACTCCCGGTGTTCGCAAGGAATGAATATTTTCCGGCTTGATGTGACTCCATAAGATCGCGATGAAATAACTACTAGTTAGTTGTCAAGGGTACAGATGTAATTTACGCTAATTATTTCCTTTATTCGCTTCAATCTTCTCAAGAACCGCGATCTTCGACCATTTATCACTTCTTTGACTTAAATTTTGCCTTTAATTCTTTTGAGATACTGAAAATTTTTTCTGAATTGCAATTAGGCTGAACTAGCTACGACAACGCATAGGACATAAAAAAAATTTCGAGTTCACAAAGAAATTATCGGACTACCGAAGTGTCTGAAAAACTCCAAAATGCATACAAATGAAATCCCACAGAGTGTGTTAATATGATCTTCGCATTCAAATCCCGCGAATGTGAAACCGGGTTTCTGTCTACATTTCTCAGAAGTAACTCGAGTTCACTACAAAATAATCTTCAGAAACGGATAAACTAACCAACCGGAGTAACTCGAGTGCGTTTTCCGAAGTACCTGCAGAACTGAATCGACGCCGCGATGTGATGCCTTCTGCTGTGTCGTTTAACAAATCATTAAGAAGTAATTGTAATATGTTGCTCATGAAGAGATTATCAATGAGAGGGCTTGCATGCCCTTGTGAACCCAATCGTCGAATAACTAAAATTGACAACAATTTCAAGAATATTTTTATTCAAACTTCGAATATGTGCGTGAATGCCATTGAAGGAAGCAAGCCACGTAAACAGACATCGCAGATAAAGAGTGATTTTGTTTCTGAAGACAAAAGACTGAATCATTTGAAAAACTTCTACAATTCCGATTATTTTGCTTCTCAATTAAATTATGACAATGAACATTTTTCAGCTCATGTTGGACACTTATCATCAAGTAAACAGACACCAGAATATTTCTTGGATGAACACATGCCAGATTTTGCTTTGTCAGCCAAACTCTACTATTCTCAAACAAAGAGATTAGCTTTGAAGAGAATAATTCATGCCTTTTATGGTAAGTTGGCCAGGAGTAAAATAGTAAATGTAAATTCAGGTTAGGGCCGTTAGGCTATGATATTTTAATAAATCATGTTGAATTCATATTTCATACTTCAAGCATTCAGCTTTTAAGTACCTAACAACTTCATTATTCAGAGTATTGAGAGTAAGAAAAATAGGGTAAACACACCATATTCCGACTCAAAGGACGTACCGGCAAACGGGGTAAAAAGGGACGGTTTTTTTCGCGTTTTTTGTTGATAACTTCTTACCATGAAACATTTCAGAAACAAGTTTAGGCTCATTTTATAGCTCTTTGCAAGGGCTATCCAATGGCATCTTCAAAAAAAATCCATATGCCTATTCGTAAGGTGCCAGAAGCGAAAAAGGAGTGTCCTGAGTTAGGTAGCCCCTTTGAACAGGGGCTACTTGGGACACTTGGAATAAAACTTCATTTAAAAATATTTGAAGCATGCAGAGTGTACTCGTCCATCACTAACAGTACTCTGAACTCTGAAGTCTGAAGTCCTCCTCTTTCATTGTAGATGATATAGAGGTAAAATGAATGACATTTTCTGTGATTTTTACTTGTTTTTCCTTTATTTATATGATATTACCATAAACATTAATTACCCTCAAGGCCTCAAGCCTCAACTGGAGTGACTTTGGCTGCATTTTTTATTTTGTTTTGCAAACAAAAATGGGGTCGTAAATGCCACGGTCATAAACGCCAGGGTCGTAAACAAGGTCATAAATGCCAGAGTGACTTAGGCCATCGTTTATGACCCAGCTTTTGTTTGCAAAACGAAATGAAAAACTCAGCCCAAGTCACCCCAGTTGATGGTACCATATTATTGATGAGATATTACTGATTTACTGTATTATTGATGCAATATTACCGTATCCATGAAGCATGAACATGCCATTGAGCATTTACAACAACCTTGTCCACTGCAAGCTTCATATCAGCAGCCTTGTAGCATTTTTTCTGTATATGGAAGCTTACAGGATGGCTTGTAATTTCACACCATTTTAATTGGGTGAAGTGAATTTACTATAAAAAAAATATAACTCAGTACTCACTGCAGTGAGTGACAGAGAGCGCATTTTCTCATTGACAGAATTTCACAGAAACTTGTGGTCACAGATGGACGGACAGACAGACAGATGGACATGGCAAGCACAATAGTGCCTTTTTTTCAGAAATGAGAAAATGCGCTAAAAAGATCGTGAAAAACATACCTGAAACAGAAAGGAATGTTTTAGTGACAACCGTCATATGTTTTGGAGAAATAAATCATAGTTTAGGTCAATTACTTTTCATTCTATGATGCCTGGTGCACAATTCTAAATATGACATTCTATGCACAATTTTGTGATGACCGATGATGCACTAATTTTTCAATAAGTGAACTTTTTTTTTCACTCAGCGAGGTAAATGTAATCAATATTCTTTGTTTTTAATCAATTTTTTTCTTAACTGGAGCCTTTGCTAACTGGGGTTCTACTGTAAATGTGCTTTTGGGGGTGTCCCGAATAGCCCCGGGGGGGTGTCCCAAGTAGCCCCGCCGTGCAGAAATGACCGCCTTTTTTTAGGAATGAGATAGGCAAAATCTGTCAATTACGTTTTCAAGCCAACACCTGGGTGCAACTTTTATGTAAGTAAAATTTTTTGATACGGTGAAAATTTTTTTACTACAGACCTTAGCTGCAGTAACTTTTTAAAATATCGTTTTTCACAATTTTTTTTCAGGAATTTTTCAAAGCTAGTGAATGTAGTATTTTTGAACTTCCTTTATACTACATAGATAGGAAAAATGTTGACATTTACGCCACTATATTTAGTTTTGCAATATTCCAAGTAGTTTTGCTACTAAAACAGTTTTACCCCGTGTTGGAGAACTGTCCCGAGTTACCCTGCCCATCCCGAGTAGCCCCGGTTGACGGTATCTGTAAGCTTACAGGATGGTTTGTAAATTCGCACAATTTTAATTGGGTCAAGTGATTTCACTATAACAAAAAAGATTGTGAAAAACATACCTGAAACAGAAAATAATGTTTTAGTGACAACCATAATATGTTTTGGAGAAATAAATCATAGTTTAGGTCAATTACTTTTCATTCTATGATGCCTGGTGCACAATTCTATATATAGCATTCTATGTACAATTTTGTGATGACTGACTGTGACTAGGGTAAACACACCATATCCTGACACCTTAAGGACGTAGCAAGAAATAAATAGCTATAAATAGATTGCCGGATCCGTATATGCAACTGGAGTTCTGATTGGTTTACGTCACTCTCAAAACACCACACTATGCGCCAGCAATGATGAAATGTCACAAACTGTTGTCATATTTATTTAAAAGCCTTTAGAATTCAAATCTACAAAATCGCTGAATTCTAACACTGTGTGTGACTAAATGCGGCATATTGTGAGACTAATTCCAACAGCGCTTCAAAAATTGTAATTCGTAATTCCGACACCGTGTGTTGAAATTCCAACACCCTGTGTCGGAATACAACACCCTGTGTCAGGCTGTGTCATAATTCCGACACCCTGTGTTGAATTAGTTTTTATGTGTATAAAACGATCTCTTAAATCAATCATCAATACATTTATTTACCACTTAAAATCAGCAAATACAAGTATACTTAAAGGACTCCTAATATATTCACAGACTTATTTAAAAGTCTCAAACCATAATATTTCTTCTACACAAACAGTTTATCACTGCCTATTTAGCAAATCAAGGTCAACTATCAACTTTCATACCTTTTTTGATGTTCTCACTATAGCTGACTTGGACTTTCGCTCTGCGGATCTTAACATTTTCAGCTAGACATTAACATTTTCAGCTAGACCTAGACCTTGCGCGCAATAGTGTGACGTCACTATTTCAACCATCTAGGCATGAGTGGAACTAAGACCAAGCTTAATATAAAGGAAAAAGTTGAGGGATGTTGGAATATGGTGTGTTTACCCTATGACAAAATTTTCTGGAAATTTCAGACACAGTGGCAAACCAGAGATTTTTTAGAGTCAGTTCATTTTTAATTTCCTCATTTACCATAAGAGGGGGTAATTTAGACTACTTTTTTTTAAATGATGCCTTTTTTTACTAGCTAAATTAAACTTAGATTGAAACATGCAAAATACAGGTCTATACTCTAGGTTCACTCACCATAAATTGCTGGCTCCTGCCTCTCATAGTTTTTATGTAATTTCAAAAAAAGTGATGGTCTTTGTTACCTCAGCTCTTGGGGTAACTTAGACTGGGTGGTAAAATCAATTATATTTTTTGGTAAAATAAATCCAAATAACTCCAGGTTTTGGTGCATTGTAGTAGAACTCTTCTAGTTACATATGCAAATGACAAATTTGAGGAAAGTGTCATAGTTTGCTAATGGGGGGCGCCGCCCCTGAATGGGGGAACTTAGACCACCTAATGTCAGCCGTGATGGGGTAATATTGACTGGCTTGGAAATTAAGTTAAAATTACCATATATAAGACTCTGTAGAGTCTGAAATATAAAGAAAAACATTTTTAGGTGTGTCAAACATGAAATATGTTAGGTATATAAGGTAATTTTAAATTAATTTCCAAACCGGTCTATGTTACCCCGTAAGGGCTGACATTAGGTGGTCTAAGTTCCCCCATTCAGGAGTGGCGCCCCCCATTTGTAAACTATGACACTTTCCTCAAATTTGTCATTTGCATATGTAACTAAAAGAGTTCTACTACAGTGCGCCAAAATCTGGAGTTATTTTACCAAAAAAAATAAAAAAATTGGAGGGGGTTCTATGACAGGCTTTAAATAATACATTTAATAGCTCTTTTTCGTGGGACACATTTTTCATTTTTTAACCTATTAGATATGCATAACTTTTTATCTTTCTATTGTATTACGTAGCCTCATTATTAGGCCTTCAATGCCCATTGATAAAATTTTTCTATGTCAAATAGTTTTTGAGTTTTGGGGGTTTTGTTGAAAAAACTAAAAGTGGTCTAAGTAACCCTCTTTTATGGTACCTATTTCATCCTGTGTATTTAAAAATTTTTTTTTTATAAATTATTTCCTTTTTCTTGCAGGCTCAGAAGGTGATTCCAGTGACAATAAAAGCATCGCACTGTGCATTAAGATGATGAGGGAGCATCCAAATCTTATATACAGTCCTATGTATGAAATTGAGCAGTGTTTCAAGATATTTTCTGTAAGTTTGATGTATCATTATTAACCTAATTTAAGAAAACAGCAACTTGAACATTCTGTATTTTTCCTTTTTACTGGTGAAATTAAGTTATAGATATTTTTGTAAGGTGTTAAAACTTGAGAGACTATAATTTTTGGCGTTCCAGTATGTACTATTTTGTCTATGAAAAAATAGCAATAAACTACCATAATACAGTACATAATATATTCATTACAATTTCCACAATTTTTAATCAGGTTATGCAAAAAATGTGTGGACAATTTATTGGGTTTGTTTCATTATTTACTTAGCAGATTTACCACAATTTCCCTCTAAATGCCTGACTGTGGATACACTAGCTTATTGTTGCCTGCAGGATTGGGGTGTGTTGGAGGAAGAATTATTGGAGGCTTCATTCCTGTTACTGGAAGGATCCTCTTCCTTGTTGGCTCGCAACAAGCTCTTCCAAGAACTTGGTCTGCAATGCCGCCCCAGTATTGGCCTTATTAGGTTAAATAGATCAAACCGTTTTAATGCATAGTTATGTATAATTATTAATCACTCATGTTTCTATTTTAGATATAAGTTTAATGGTCTTTACAAAACTCAGTTACTAATAGAAGTTTTAAAGTTTTAATTCACTGAATGAAAACGTGATAAATATTGTGCTATAAATCCAGCAGATTGACTGCTCATAGCTACAATATTGATTCATCAATTTTTAAAGTTACTTTCATCCATAATTTTTCAAAGTTTTCAATTTCAAAGTTAACAATTTTATCATGAATATTTTCTCATAGGCTTCAACATCTAATGGAAGTTCAGGAGCAAGAACTGGTGGCAAGAGGCTTGCTACCATCAAATCGATCATTAACAGCACACTTGTTGTCAGTTGTGGGAGAGGACCACGTGGCAAACAGTGAAGATCTTCTCCGCAATGCATCTCCTCAGGCTCCCATCAAATATTCTTATTATTCCGTGCTAGCTGGATTTTTAGCTCACAGGTGTGCAAGATGTTTTCAGGTTTCACTCAATATTATGTAGAGAAAGAGCATAGTTGAGAGTATATAGTAAGGATAGTTATAGCTACAAAGAATATCAATCATTATATGGGTTGTCATAAATTTTATAACCAGGTTGCAAATAAGCACTAATGTCATAAACTGATTAGTGATTACCTAAGCAAACGATTCTCTCTGGTTAAATAACTATTCTTTACTGTTCCTCATAATCATCAATATAAACAGTGTCATAATCCAATTAGTAGCTCATCAAAATTTAATGTTAAATATATTTGGCATTTTATTTTTTTCATGGCAGATTTGGTGTGAGTTCTTCTGATACACAAAGGGTTCTTAGTTCTTATCGGCCCTCTTACAAACCTCTCAGCCATTACTACATCATCTGTGATCTCCTAGAGAGGAAGCTTGGTGCTGATTTTCATCAGGTCAGTTTTGCATTTCTATGATTGTAATATGGTCATTTTCACATTATTTAGCTTTTTGGTGTTCACAGCACAGCAATTGGACCAAATGGTCATTTCTCTCACATATTTTTCCTGTGTATTAACAAGTTAAATAGAATTTAGTGCTTCCTCCTCCCAACTAGCTTCGCCTAACCTTTTAATTACAATTCGTTTGCATTAACTGTTATATTGAATCTTTAAATTCCCAATATTCCGACCATTTTACATAAAAATTAAGATAATTTCCACTCTAAATAAGATATGTAACATGTTGCAGATCGCAGCCAACCCACAGCTGCTGGATGTGTCCCCCATAGCTGCTCTGTCCCTCCTGTCCAGACACCCCATCATCTGTGGCCGCCCCACCCCTCACATCATCTGCTCACACCCCTCCCTCACACATGGCTCACCCGCCCTCCTCTCACGCTGGTTACACCTCCTAGCCCAATACAAAGGTGATCAATATTATATTATTATAATAGCCGTTCAATTTATATAATTTGTACGAAGAGCTCATATGTACTGCTTTATTGATGTAGTGGTCTTTGGTTGTTGGATTATTTTAGGATCCTGCTCTCATGGTTACAATCTTCAGACAAATATCAAGGTGATCAATAGATTGGGTCTATTTTAGATTTCATTCCCCAGGGATAAATAGCTCAAGTTTGTGACTTCACTAATGTAAAATATAGGTATTATTCCGATATTTGTTTCTTAAATGTTCTATTTTATTGTACTTCAATGAATGATTAATTTATTTCAATTTCACCCCTTGTCTACTTCTTAATATTTTCAGCAATGTAATTTTAGGGTATTTATGGAGAATAAATCTATGAAAAATGTTATTGAAAAAATGCTGTTTTTGTCGTAAAGATGAATGAATTATAGTTATCATAATCTGATTGTGAATAAATTTCTTGTTGCTTCATATATCGACTTTCTTATTATCTTAGTTCAGAATGATCGACTGGTTCCCTAATTTGTCTAATTGTTTAATATTTAAGGGAATCGTGCATGCTTCTCATATTGGCCTGGGAAATGAAATCATATTTATAAGCCACAGAAAGAGAGATGATTTTATGAAAAAATTTAAATTTATGAAAAAATTGAACAATACTTTCGGAAGTAGTTGATAGTTTGCAACTCCGTCAGCCAATCACTAACAGGTTTTCAAGCTGAACCCACCAATCACAAGCGTGAGATCAGCCGCTACTTTTACATGAGCTCCTTCACTAAACAATGTGTAATTTTCCATTACAGCAAAGCCATGATAGAACTATTATTATTTTCTATGTTTTCCACATTCTATGTTAAGCTTTTTAGTTTGGTAAAGTTTTTAGCGCATTTTCTCATTTATGAAAAAAATGTAATATTGTGCTCGCCATGTCCGTCCGTCTGTCCGTCCGTCCGTGACTTCATGTTTTCGTCGGCGAGAAAATGCGCACTCTGTCACTCACTGCAGTGAGTACTGATTTATATATATATTTTTTTTACAGTGGAGAGCTTCCCCTTAACTCCTCTGGTGCTGTGGGTGCTGAAGCAAGACTTTTTGGACATTACAAAACTGGTGCTGGAGTACTTGCCTAGTCATTCTCAGTGGGAGGTGAGGTACATAAACTTATTTAGTGAGTTATTCTGTCCTGCTGTTGCTGAACTCAGTGTGGGTGATAGGTGCTGGTTGTTATGATTTATCTCAGTGGAGCAAGAGACGCTGCTGCTGAGAGATGCTGCTTTTGCCGAATTCAATGAAGCAAGCAAAGACGCCAGTACTGACCTCAGTGAACATATGGTGTTTACGTTGCTGAACTGTTGCTTTTGAAAATCCATAGGTCTTCTGACTGTCATTGTTCCTAAAGCAAGGTCTCCTTGCTTCTTTGTTATTTGTACAATACACAGTATCTGATTTCACTACCTAACTTTTTCATTCATTGAGCCCATATCAAATTAAATTATTGTGAAAGTTTCATCCCTCACATAACTGCTTGGTTTATGTGCAGGCAATCAAGACATCGCCGTACTTATTTGAAATTTTTATCGATCCATCAGTGACGAATAAACTCGTAAACAAGAACTACGTTTTTTTGACACGCCGAAGCAAGAAATCCTCATCTTCTTCGTCGTGCAGTTCTAATTTAATTGAAAAATCGGAAGAATGTAGCAGCGCAAACATAACCTCTCCTCAGTCAACTTTGTATTCGAGGTTGAACAGTGCAGACTCGTCAGCATATAACAACAAAAAGTTGGACTATGTTCGAGCTTCGGCTGCCAAAACTGCGCAAGTCTTGAATCGGCTAATGGGCCCAGATGGCGCTGCTTTCTATACAGGTTAGGAACTTTTTACCGCTATGTGAACCAAACCTATCTATCTCCAACCCGGTTGTAAATCGCGTATTTGTTTTTTACAGATTTTTATTTTATTTATGGATGGAAAGTTTGGTTGGTGTTTAATACATACATACAAAATTTATTATAGGGGAGCTATGTTTTTCTTTCTCATTGAGAATCATCATGTACCGAAAAGGTAATAATATCTATTAAATTTTGCTAGTTTGTTTTCTGCACAGATGGTGAGGCTGTCGATGTCCACTATATTTCCCCGAAATGGAAGAATGGACCGTCAAAAGTTCGTAAAACTACTTTATTTTGTAGAAGTTTTTTCAGTATACTCATCCGAGATTTATCAGTTCTGAGCCTGCTAGGTGAATTGTTGGGTCACTGACTCACTGTTGACATTCTTGTTCTATCCAGCCTCTTCTATCAGTCAGTTTCTCCTACCCGATTTTAGATTCGATAAGCTAAAGCTGTTGTCATTTGATAAACTGTCAGTTGTTGCGTCATTTGAGCCTCTACCTGCTTATGAGAAATGATTAAGTTCTTGTACGAAATGTCTCTTTTCAAAGTGCAAGTTATTGCACTTAACTTGAATTACGACTAACTGACTTCGTGTTTCACGTCTCAGTTTCGTCCACCACGTGAAGTCGCGGCATATTTACGTAAGCAACTGGGAGCTACCCTGCCTCAGGTCTGTTCAACTAGTATATAGATATGCATGTTAATTCCCTAAATCATTGGAAATTGGTTGACTGATACCTCTGTTTTAAACAACAGAAAAAATTGTTGTCTGCATGAATTTTTCACTAGCTTAGTCTTAGATACAATCTGTATTTTGCGTTATGTTCAAGTTGGAGTTCTATTTCTGCTTTTGTTAAATTTTCTAGACAACAATTTATTTTACTCCCTGTTCCTGTCATATAAATTCTAATTATGACCTCGTTATGTTATTTTAATAATTACATTAATGTGTTCGCCTAATCTTTGAAGACATGAATTGTTTTTCTACAGCTCTATAGAATGGGGTGGGTGATGCAGAACAAATGCTCCTTGCTAGACGTTACATCCATCATGCATATGCTGGCGATGGAGGGCTTCACGAAAGAACAGGTGCTCCAAATCACTGCGGAATTAGTATCTCCCCAAATTTATATATTAATTTTTCTCAAATTTTTCCATGTTTTTCTAATCAAGTATACGTAGTTAAAATGTCTGGATTCGAGCCTTTAAACGACACATAACTTGGTGCACCGAATCACATCGAATATTCGTTTTTAAATCAAATTTATTTCTTTCTTTGTTAAACAAGAAATTATTTCTGAGACATCATATTGATTGACTTTGATTCCAGATGCTGGCTAGCCTGCCCATTTTTGCGGCTGATCGAAGCCTGGTGAAGGAACAGCTCGAGATCTTCAGTAGCCAGGACCGCAGCTACGTGGAGTATTGGCGGCGCCACCCGAACGGCGTGAACCTCATACTTTACCTCGTGAGGAAATGTGGACTGTCTCACGATCAGTCACTCCAGGATGCTGCTATGGCTGATGATGATGAGGATAGCCTGTCACATGCTGCTATGGCTGATGATGATGAGGATAGCCTGTCACATGCTGCTATGGCTGATGATGATGAGGATAGCCTATCACATGCTGCTATGGCAGATGATGATGAGGATAGCCTGTCGCAGCAGGATGCTGAAATGGCTGATATCAATGATGAAGACAGCCTTGGCTGATGTCAGTGATGAGTGACGGTCTGTCCCAATAGAGTGCTGCTGTGGCTGATGTCAGTGATGCGACATGTCACAAGGAATCTCAGAAGGGAAGAAAGGATGCCTCAGTGCCAAGTTATTGAGTATTTAATTTGTTCTAAGCCCAAGCAGAAAGAAATGCCAGTAAAATTAAGCAAAAGCCTTGTAAGTTGACATCAATTAAAGTATAAAGTTAATGAACGGGTCAACAATAGAATTTAAAAATTTTAATTTAATGGAATTTATCGTTGAGTTGTGCCTAATTATTTGGAGAAAAATGAAGTCGGGTTCATATCACGACTTCCATGCCTACGCCAGAAACCGTGCAGCATAGTTTCGTTGATGAATATATATATATATATACCTGTTCTTTCTGATACTACCTTGAAAATAAAATGATCTATTCACTTGCCTCCGTTGAATGTTAATTGCCTGTTCTCGAAGCCAAGTCGATTTGCCGTGTTTTCGTGTTTGTAATTTTTGTATGAAAATCGTATAAAATTTCCCAAATCCCACGTTACTGCAGAGTGATCTGATCTTTTTCCCCCACCAAAATAATCACAGTTAATGAAAAAATTGAGAAGGCAACCTAACTCGTGATCATCCGCTCTAGTATCGACATTTTCTTTCTCAAAACTATAAATTGAGGAGTTCTGTTGTGTGGAAGCCTTGACAGGGGAAACGGCCTGAACGTAACATAACATAGTGATGTCGGCTCTGAAGTGTAGGCCTGATGTGGCCTGTCGCCGATTCTTGTGCTGAACGCCCGGGATCCGTTGCTGTTCTCAATCACCTTGCTGTGCGAATACCTTCTTATAAAGTCTGTTTTCATTGTATGCAATGAAATGTTAAGGCTGCAATAAATTTTTTCTATATAGAAATTGTTTTCCTAAGCAGTGTATGACGTCATTGTTAATCTTTGATGGTCTTATGTCACGGGATAAAAGAAAACTTTAAATTTCATATCTCTTCGTGTAAACTCTTATGCACGTTTGTTTTAATTTTGCGGTTTGGTAATTTATTGAGAATTCATTTTCCTGAAATTGTCTCAATTCCGACAAGTAGCTAAAGCATTCCGAATCACAGGATTTAGTAATACTTTCCCTATGTCAAACATTTATGCCAATCAAGTTGACTCTCGGGTAACGACTTTACATAGCACTTCAAGCATTAATATTTCATTAATATAATTTCAAACAGTATGTTGCGTGATGAGACGAAAATTAATTTAATGATGATAATTAATGGTGTACTTCGCGTCACATTGGTGCTTGGGCCTCACCATGACCAGGCGTTTTAAAGGTTAGCTATGTAGCGTATCTCCAAAAGAATTGACCTTGGTTCGTATTCGGTTAACACAAGAGGCGCTATGCTTGCAAAATGAGTAGAACGGCTTTTGTTCATGGAAAGAGTCGTGTTGGTGTTAGTACCGTATAGTATTCGGTATTTTGAGAGTTTCAGTGATTCTTGTTTGTGTTTGTTACTGATACCTATTTGCCATGAGCGCCAAAATCGGATATTTTGGCACGAACAGACTAAAGCTGCATTTGGACAACATAAGCTACGATCTTTTTACAAGGTCTTTAAATCGGAAATTACATTCAATACCGTCTGCGTCGTCCATTGGCTCTTTAATTAGATCTCAAGCCGCAAGATACTAGTACTACTATTATAAGTGAGCAAGTATAAAATCATGTTTGGTCATACATGAAGGCTGAAATTACCTGCTAAAGGTGGAGGACATTAGTAGAACATTCAAGAAGGTTACTTACATAATTTTTTAGGGGCCATTGTTATCTTTAAGCCTAATGGGCCCGCCTAGTAAATCACGATTTCTTGTTGGAATTCTCACTATTCAAAGGTAATGACCGCGTCCCATTTTTTATCCTCTCACTACATCAAGATTATGCAATGCATCTAAACCAAATTTAATGAATAACTTTAACATTTTTCACTCAAAGTATTCACATTTGTATTTAAAAGTTTTACAGACATCAGATGAGGTACTAATTAACATCAACGTTCATTTCTTACGTCGGTCGATCGAGCGGATTACGGGAAAAGTTATCAGATATTGATATGGTAAATAATTGTATTGACAGTATTGAATCGTAATAGACAAAGTTAAAAGAATTGGCAATAAGCCGAATTTAGAATAATATTAATGGTGACCGTACTATAGTTAACTATACCAAGATTACGACATGCATATGCCACTGCATTGCATAATTTAGCATTGCGTGCGACCTAGTCCAGTTTGTTCGTAAGTACACAAATTCAGTCGGTCTTCTGCCGTTCTCCGATGTGGTTGTGTGTGACGTCGTGAAAGATGAGATCCTACCATGTGCTTCATTCTCTTTTGTTGATAGCAACGTTAGAAAATGTACTATCTACGACAGGCAAGTATTATGCGCGATAATCTAGGGAAAAAATTCAATACATGCGTTCTATATTGTTTTATTATACGTATTTAAATATATTTCGTATCGTATGCACCTGAATTTCCACATTCAAATTACTAATAATGTATCATTAAATTGGTGATGTGAGTTCGACAATAAAATATATATTATTTACGTAAAGTGACCTTTATGATCATTCAGCATTTTAGCAATCAGCCATGGGCGGGATTCCACCGGTCACGTACACGAGCTTAGCCGAGCTATCCTGGTGTTCGAACTCCTTGTTGAGGCCACACACGAACACTTTCATCATTGATTTGGATCAGAATACAACATGAAACACCTTTTTAGCTTTGTATACTTTTACACATCAAATATGACTTATTTTGCTTATTTTAGAGCAATAAATTTTGTTGAGTGATCACTTATTTTTAGGTGTTCTGCTGTCAACGAAAACAGAATGTTTCGAACAAATCTATGAATGAAAGGGAAAATCGCGTGGGCCCGTCTGATAGCTGTCTGAGACGTCTAATTTTTCAGTTATAATTTTTCATATTCATTTTAAATTTAAAATTAGACGGCCAATAGTAGGTAGTTCTTCTAATCTCCACTTCGTTACCCATATTAATATTTTTCAAACCTTGAGTATGCAACCGGGCGCATTTCGAATTTTAATTAACTTGATTGATATTTATGTAAATAGAGTTTATTGAGTTGAAAAGTAGAATGGTATCAATTTTCGAGGTGCCTGCTTGTTCTTTTTTTCGAAATTGGTCACTACTGACGGGTTACCTCCTAAATTAAATAATTCAAGCTGGGTGAACTCATTTACTTAGAATCATAAATGAAGTGTTACGTAATTTTCTTGTGTCTTTGGCTGTCGGAAAGTAAACATTAATAATAATTCCGGAGACAATTACAAGAAATTATGCTCTGTTAAAATATTTATTCACTCATAAGCATTTTACATAATTTAGCATCTTGAATAAATTAGCTTTATCGTATCGATCTTAGCTATAACATTTTTTTGCTTAATACTCTCGAACCATTTAATTAATATCATGCAAAAGAAGCATGCAAATATCAAAATAGGATATCTAACTCTTATCTGATTTAATATCAAGTTCCTGAAATCAATATTAAATATTTGTTGCTTTTTCCTGGAATGTTTAAAATGCGTAAAAGACTCGATTTTAGTGTCGTAACCACAAATTATTCGTGTATTTAAATGCTCACATTTTTTGTTATTGATCTGTTTACGGGACAATGGAACCATGGGCAGATTTTTGGCGTTTGCATAATAACGCAACTTCGGACGCAACCAGCATAGTGAGCCGTTTTGGGCAGAGATTAGGTTAACTTGACATATAAGGAAACTTAGCCGCTACAAGGTTATGATAGCGAAGATGTGATCAATTTCGTACCGAAGTGCAGACTTTCTATTTGCAATACTACTACATCTTTAACGAACTGCTAGAATGTAGCACTTTCACCCTGACCACTGATGAGAGCCACTCTTGAAGGAAAGACTCCAGTCCGACAGTTCAATGGGAATTGTTATGCAGTGGCGGTTACGTAATCATTGTGTTTCATTCATAAATTCACCTAGCAACCTGGACCTAAGCTCTGATTTAATTAGCTGTATTAACATATCCTAGCCCGAAGCCAATAAACGGATACTACATTAATTTCAGATCTTCTAATAAAGAATTTGCTATATTTATTTCTTTTAACTCCAATCTTTTCACTAATGCTTCTAACGCCCAATTCTCTCTTCAAACGTTAAATTAATGCCTGAAAACATACCATAAATAAAGAAGGAAACTCTTGTGATTCTTTACGCGTGTACGCATGGCTTTTTGCTGCACGAAAACAGCGGCGGCCATTGGCGGAGACGGTGTGAGTGAGGCAACCTATCAGAACGCTGCAATGTTGTGGCAACACAAGCTATCTTTCAATCCCTAGCCATTAGCCAATATATTCAAGCAGCTTAATCCAACTGTGAAACTTGTTCAGAATAATCCGACACTCCATAAACATCACTGATAAGCGACCAACAATAAACCTCCGGATCTCGACACGCTAGCCAGTGAAATTTATTCTTAATTTTTCATGGTTATATCATATGAAAGTACTGTAAGACCGTCTTTCCGAACACTCGAGGCAATCAAGTCAAAAACAGATTAATAACTTATTATTATATTATTTAGGCAATGTTTGCCCAGCACTGATGCTATAGGTTTGCCCAGCACCTGCATAGGCACGTATAAATACACTACACCGGACTCAGTGGACTGCTAATTCGTATTTTACTATAATGCTAAACCTACACCTGTTATCAAAATGCTCCGCAGCATTTGTTTCATGTTGTGTTTGCAAGATTAAACCCTAAAGAGTAGCAACATTTTTTGGCCCAGCGCTTGAAATAGGATTTTGTTTATATTGGTTAGATCTTTGAAAAAGAGTATGGCTAATTCGCATTATCTATTTGAATGCGATTGCACAACCTCCACTTCTGGTACTGCAGTGGAGCTCTTTTCCTCGCTACATGGAAGTATCAGAGTCTGCTTCGTGTTATGCTCAAAGGTTCATGGACTTTGCGTGTTGGAAGCATCTGCCTCTATCAAAGAGAAATCTACACTTATGATCACAGAACTTTAGTCGACCTTGTACGTGCACCGCATTTAAATAAAATTACGGCTGTGTTTACAGATGTGCTGGTGGCATACCGCCACAACGTCTACGTCATCAGCGGTGCCGACTCTCGTGATTTTGGAACCCCTCGCCCTCTGGTGTCACCGGCACTTCACTTCCCACAAGGCCTCGCCTTCAGACCTCCATCAGGACAACAGGACCCTGGTGTCGTCTTCGTTACCGACGTGCAGAGCGGCAAGGCCTCCGTCTTCGCGCTCAAGCTCGACGAAGACTCGAATGTTGGGCGCGTCGATACGATCATCAGGCGTTAGTCTTTATTCTAGACTCTTTAATATCAGTGCTGGCATAATTAAGCCTAGTATACTAAGTACTAAATATCGAAGATTTTACCTAGCTTGAAATACTAATGCAAAATTAATTTATTCTATAGCATGTTAATCTCGTATATACAAACATTTTACCTTTCAAATTATTGTCTTACTTTCGTTGTCATTCATGTTCCTATACTATGGATCATCACATTATTAATATAGTATTTACTCGTGAACATCAGAGTCTTCAGAGGAGCTGAGCCTGGTGTCGTACAGTGAGCGCAACAAGTCACTGTACGTGACCCAGGGTCTGCCTACACCGCGGGTGTCCGTGTCGCGTCTCTCCCACGACATCAGCAAGCACTGGTCCTCGAAACCCGCGCCGCTGGCAGCCAACCTTGCTGGTCACGTCACAAGTCTTGCTATCGATGACTGCAACGGGTGAGAGAAACTACTGGTTCGAAACTAATAAGAAACTACTAGGTTCAAAACTGGTTCGAAACTTGTGACTAAAAAGTAGTCAATGAATACGAGGAACAATGAGAATGTAGTGGGTATTTTGTGTGACTAATATGAGCGCGCTTATTGATGTTCATTTTACATTACAACCCACAGTTCAACACTGCACTGAAAAGGCTCAATACACTAATACTATTCCATGAGGGACCAAAAAGGACAAAATATTCTTAACTTTTTTTCATGAAGACCAAAAGGCCAAAATATTCTTGAACATTATGTGACCATGACAGAATTATGACATGACATCACTCTTTGTGTTAAGCACTTGTAGAGTTTTTATCGTTCTTGTTTCCTGATGACATTTTGAGGAATATGTCATACGGTACTTGCATTGGATTCAAGCATTCTGCATCTCATTGTTAAGCCCGTTAGTTCTGAGGTTTGTAATTAGGAAGTTGTTATCACTCAAATCATTTGTCATGCATTTAGTAGTGTTATCTTATCTTTAACAGTAATAAAATATATTTTCAATGTTGAAAAATTTAGTCTTTCTATATTTTAAAGCTCATAAAAGGGTTGATAATGCACGTTATCTAGAGAATATTTCAGTCGGCTCAAATTATAGACTCGGAAGCTGAATGAGCCTAGTACGGTATTATTTAATGTGATGGGAAGAGCGAGGTTTGTCGTGCACATGCTAAGTCGTGCTGATGTGCAGCGTCACGGCGTCAATCGATCTGGAGCTTGTGCGCACGGATCGCTTTATTAGTTCCTCTAATCATCATGATTAGAGGGGCCTCCAAACTTTGTTCACCAAATTCAAGTACAAATTGGTAAAATTAAAGAAGTGGTTATTTTGCAGTTTAGGAAATTATTCCTATGCAAGAATCCCAGGGCACATTGACTTTTCGAAGGCATATTTCAATATTTTCTATATTTTTTGTGGATAAACCGAGTAAAGATGATTTGGTGTTATTTCAATTTAGATGAACGGTTTACAAATATTATCTCCACGTTTGATTTTAATGAGTAAGAATAGTATAAGTATTGTACCTCTTGATACAGAAAAATCCGTCCGTGTTTCACAGTCACTATTATTGTAGAAGTTCGCTTGACTTTCTTGAGTGAAGCGCATTTTTCTTTTTCATTTCGTATTCGTTTTTTCCCTAGAAAATAGTCCTCCACTTTTCAAGTTAACTTTTATTTGGTGTCTTGAAATCGATCCGTTTTGAGATCGATCTCTTATCCCAAAGCCAGTCTCTTAATTCGATATCACAATTTTCAGGCTGCTGTACTGGAGTGAGCGCAGCAACAGCAGTTCTGTATCGGTGATGTCGGTAGTTGGACTCGGTGGTGTCCACACTTTGAACCTCAGTGATGGAAGTTCAGCTGAGACATCCTTTGGTTTTTATCAGGTAAACACTCGTCGGGGATATTATTTATAACAATGAAATAAATGTTAGTTGAACTGTTTCCACTACAAGACACTACTGTGTCTTGATATAGTAAGAAACTACTTATGTTGTATTTAAAAATTGCTATTACCTTACATATTAAATTATACTTAAATTAAACTTGAAGCAATTCAATCGCTGGGAGATTTAGCTTATTCAAACTCTGCAGGTTCCTTCCAAATTACTTATCAACAGATTAATTCTGTCTTATAGTAAGCTGTCTGAGTGATTTTTTATTGTGATAAAATTTAGTGAGTAATACCAGATCAAGTTGAAAATGATTTCGTTGTGTCTTATTTTTCTAGGGAATTCATTATGACGATCACAGCCAAAGTTTGATCATAGCTGCCACCGATACGGACAACTCGACGAATTCATCATGCCGTTTCATCTCGTACAAAAGTAATGCGGACGTTGGAGGTGACGTATCCGTGATAGCTGAGCACCTCCCTAACTGCTACCCATACTCACTGGCCGCGGATGAACGCTACTTGTACTTCAGTGACTGGGCGAGAAAGGCTGTCATGAGACTGAGTAGAAATGATCCTACTGATCTTGTGGAGATCTTCGAGACGCCGCCCGAAACGCTGCTGAGACGACGACGCCACGGGGCGTACGGAGTGCTTGTCATTGATGACAGGGAGAGACCTGCCTGTCGAACCGAGGTGATTCTTGCTAATGACACGACTGCTCCTGAAACTGTTGCGACTGCAGGTGGTGAAGAAACTAGCAACCTTCTGACAAAAACCAAACATGAAAACACTCATAGCAGTGAGGCTGAAAAGGACGTCGAGTTGACTACTGAAATTCTCCATCTTGCGCGAAACAACACGTTTGCTGGCAGTACCACACCTACCAATGACCCCGATGCTATTAAAGATCTTCCAAAGCTTCTTGACGTTCGGTCAGTATCAAAGTCAGCGTCGCCGACTGAGATCAAAGATAAGGATGAAACAACTTCTGAAGGTTCCGCATACCAAAGAGACTCGTCATCCTTAGCTCCCACCTCCCCTTCTGTTGCTCTCTCTACAAGTCCTCCTACTGTTCATGATAATCGCGTTGTACTGCCAATCTCTGATGATGATCTTCAAAAAACCGCCTACAGGTCCGCTCCTCGGAATGCCTCAGGCCATCTTCACGCTCATGGAGAGTCTCCGCAAGTTTTACCTGAACCAATTAGTGTGATGTGAGTCGTGATTTTACAGCCTCTAAAAAAACAATAGGATGACATTGATGTTTCTTAATCCAAGTATTTCGAAAGATTTGTAGTTATTTATTCGCCAATTTTTACCAAACAAATTACATCTGGGTTTGAAAATTTCTTAGTTTCATTAGCATTACAGTAGTAAGGTATCATTTACAATGTCATTACTGAATCATCAACTTAATGTAATGCTTCAGTTTTTTCTTCACATAGTTTTTCACTGACTGTGCGTTTATTCACGCAGGTTGCCGCAGTTCTCACGCCAAGACCTAGAAGTGACGGTGTTTGTTCTGATGGCGGTGTGTCTGTTACTGCTCCTGACCTCTACAGTGCTGCTCATACGTCAGTTATACTCATGCCGAGCCTCGACCAGCTATGACGGCAGTGGGACAACTGACGGACGAAGTTCGTACGATGGCCTCAAGCCGTCAGATTGTAGTATTGTAATTTCAGAAAAGGACAACACTGAAAGCAGACCATGTACTGAACGATCTTTGGGAAACGCTGACGTCATCATCGACTTGTCTCACGACGACATTAAGGTCAACTCAAACCTGCCAGCCTCTTCAAGCCACCGCAGAAAAAAGAAGATATTTGGGCCTAAGAATGGAGGTATCAAACATCTAATATCGAAGTCCTTCACTAAAGACGGCCGGATAAAGAGCAGCTGCCCAGGCCTACAGTCCAGTGATGGCGTCACTCTCAATATTGAGGATTGTTGTCAGATGACGCTCTGTGAGACAGTAAGTGTGGCATCGCAGTGTAGGAGATTCCCAAACCTTGTTCTCAATTACCTTTTGGGGCGATCACTTGCATCAACATTCAACAGTGATCTCCTACACCTTGTGGTGATCTTTTGCACATGGGGGTGATCTCATACACTTTGGAAGTGACTTATCCCACCAAAAATGTAATCTATGACACCACGAGAGTGATCTATTACCGCGTGGGTGATTTATATGCACTTAAAATGATGTTTTTATTCAATGTGGGTTATCATTACCTAATAGTATTATATATACGTGTATATTATATATCAATGGAAAGTATTATTAATTTTTTTTTACGGTGATCATTAACTGTTGACGCAATTATTACCCTCTTGTGGGTTATTATTATTGCTTAGGCACTTTGAATTATGGATTATCCCACCAAGGAGAATTCCTTTATTTTGTGCAATTATTGGAAAGGATGGAAACGCCTTTTGTGTTATAAGTCGGCCATATATGTATATCAAATATTGGCCATGTTTGTTGAAGGTAATGTGTGTATTTTAGCATGCTGGGTCGAGCAGCAAGGTGAAATAGTTAAGGAGGCACGGCTTTATCTTCTTCCATAGATGAGCTAATATGAGGGATTATCAACGAAGGTTTGGCCACATTTGTTACATTAAAAACAGATATGGAACGTTCTTTTCACAGTTTCTATTTTTTTACCTTTTTGACTTGACGTTAGTCACACCAAAGCATCTTATCGCATTCTAAACGAATTGTGAACATTCGAGGTGTTCATACTGCTTTTCATCTCTTCTATTGCATTTCTTGAAGATTTCAAATCTTCCAATATTATTCTCCTTCAATTCTTAAATCTTTTTGATTTACCATTCATGTTATAGGCATTCAATTCTATCACATATAATTTTTAATTCCATTCTAATTCAAACGTCTGGGCTTCGTCTCTCAGTTTCTCATCTCCTCTAATCAATTGATCCTAATTTTATGCGTCTCTCATCTAGTGACTTTCACCTCCGAAATTAATCCGCTTCATTCCCTCTTTAATAATTCATAGCTCCTAATGGTCGAACCATATCATCCCACATTATTCAATCCATTTTATTCATATTTACATTAGCCGCATCACAAGTAACTAACGCGAGTCTACATTGTGCAGCCGTGCTACACGAGCGTACGCAAGGAGGGCAAAGACTACCGCAGTCCCAGCGCTGCAGCCGACGACGACATGACTCAACTTCTTGACGACCACGAACAGCACACGCCCTGCTGATCATCATGATCTTATTCATATACGAATAATGTCATGAACGTCGAATATGTCAACATTCATGAGCGAGCCATAATACAAGGATGAACCCATGCCCTAATGAGCCGCGCATAATCAACGTGATCTCAGACGATTAAGAATTTTTAACTCAGCCTCTCATGTCCTAACAAACCAAATACGATGCAAGGAACAACAAACAGCCAGCAGAACGCTACACATTAATGTGATTCCATTCAACAATGAAGTATCTCCTTAGCATCTAATGTCCGAAATATAAAACAATGATCGTGTTAAAACTTCGACGCTGCCACTCGTCCACTTGCCGTGCATCGGTGATGTTTTCCTATTGCCTAAGTAGTTCAAGAGAGGCTTCTTGATTAAAGTTCCTATGTTATTTCTAATCTCCAACGTACTTTGCTGAGATATATCCAGCGAAAATGTGGTAAATGGTTGAAAGAACTTACTAGCCTACGACTCGCTGAAATCAATTACTCTCCAACTAAACTCTTTGTTAAATCATTATATTACTAAGAAGAGTTTAAATGTCGAGGTTGTTAAATTTCAAGCCAAAAAAGCTATAAGCATTATGAAAAAAATTATTACCAATTTTGAATAAAATTCTGAATCTCCTTAATGAAAATTACGAACAAAAGGAGTGTAAGTACTGATGCTTGGAAACGTGATGACTTATTCCCGAAAATAAAACAATTTAGGCGATAGTAATGGCAATGGAGGTCAATGTGACCATCTCGGATCTTAGCAAATGCCTTTGTGCCAAAACTAACATCCTCTGACTTAATGCTAATTATTTAGCTTTGCCTTCGGAGTTATTATTCACTGCCATGTTGCACCACCCATCTCGCTCTTAATAGTATCAAGAAAATCGAATATTTGAGCATGCTATAAATCTGTACTTCTTTGTCGTGTCCTTTTTGTGCAATTTGGTACTTGAGTCAATTAGTTTATTATTTTATTGGATTTTAGTATTAAGTTTCATTGGCGATGAATGTTTTTTTTCTTTGGGGTGCGATTGAGTAAGTTAGATATACGAAGTGAACGCCATGCAGGGTAGAATCTATAAATGATTGCTTTGCATGTAGCTAATTACCTCCTCATATTCACTGCCATTAGTGAAGACTAGAGCTTTGTAGCAAACATAGCCTTCGCTGCAGCCAATATGTTTAGTCGAGTTATTGCAACGAGCGCTGAGACAATGTGGCAGCTACGTAGTATTAATAATGTACAAACTTCTTTTTGTGTTTGGAAGGTTTGTTTACTATTAAGAAAACATTGATCAAATCAGATTTCTAACAATTTTATCGAGGTTTCCGGTTTATTGCTTTCTTGCAGTAGGGAACACACGGTAGCTACAGTGCTTAACTGAATCAAATGTTCTTTCTTGCACCGTAACTCCAGCGACAGATGAGGAGAGGTCTCGTTCGCACGTAAACTAAATAGGGCAGAAATATGTTCTGTTAATTTACATGATAATATTCAGTCATATACTTGTTGAGTACGGATATACTATGTATCCTTCCGTTATTGATCTGTTCCTACTGGATGTTCAGAAATGTCGAGCGGTTAAGAATGTTGACTTCTTAAAAACAATCGTGTATGTTCAAAGGATGCGGGTACGGGATTAACCCTTGACCAATTTTTAATCGCACTACAATTGCCTTCTCCAGTGTACGGTCTTCTTAAAATATTCGATATACTTATACTGTCCGAGAATCTCGCTCTGTAATTTTAAGTTTTATTTTTTTTCTGTCTCGGTATCGTTGTGTTCACCGTTTTAAAAATTTACATTCAATGAAGAATTATTTATTTTACTTCAAATTTACGCATCAAAAGCGTCCGGCAACTGCAATTTTGAGTCAGCTTCCTCTAAAGTTACTTGAATCAATTGTAGCAAAATTTTATTTGTTCCCTAATGATCCGAAAAATCGTTTACAGTGTTGAAAAAATAGAAGCATTAATATGGAAGAAAGTATTATTCGTCAAAATAACCGAGAGAAATTTAGTCTGGTTTTCTTGAATTTTTCAGCATTTCAGATTAAATAGTTAGCACAGGAAAACCTCTTCAATTTGTTAATATTTTCGGCAGCCTATAAGGCAGAGCATGAGTTTTTTCTCTACCGAGCGTACTCCATTGTGAACGCTGTGGTATGCAATATGATCCTACCTATTGCAGCGTTCAGTGAACCATCTTAAAATAATACCATATCATTTGATTGGCATGCAATTCTGCTCTTCCAGTTGTTAGAGGCAAGATATTTCCATATAAAAATGGTGGTATATGTAGGAAATGAATGAATTAGAAATTAATTGGCCTAGTCATGCATGCCTGACCAGCTTGCTTACTAAATTGTTGTTGGTTCGTAATGCCTTACCTACTGTTAATCTTATACACGTTCGATGTGCAAGGTTAGTGATATTAGTCTAAGCCGAAGACTCACAATGAAATCAGTGTGCATACTGATGGGATATAATAATATTATAGATGGAACTGTTTACATTAAACGTTGTTCAAGCTTTCAGGTTATCGGCTGATGTTTTAAATTAGTCGTAGAACTAAGTTACTGTTTTGCTTTGTTTGACTTAATTGCCCGACGTGATACAGTGCAGTCGCAAGCTTGTGATTTTAGGTTGAAAATGCTCTCGTCTTAAACATTGATTTTGAGCTAATAACTCTCTGCATTCACAGCCGAGGTATTATAAACTAATATCTACACTTCGTACAAAGAAGATTGTATGAACAAACTTATTAATGCTCACAAATCTTCGGTTATTGTTTTAAACTCGTAGTTAAGAGATGTACAAGGTTTGCGGAATAAAATGATTGTTTAATATTGCATTTACTGTCCAAACTCACTGGGGATATGTCTATCCATGTCGTCGGTTTTGGAGCTGTAAAAATGCCCGGAATGTTCCATTCTGTAAAGAGTTATTCACTTTAGTAGGAATACACAGTGAACGGAAAACATCCAAATCATATTGATGATAATTCTCCAGTACATAATGTTAACAATATTTAACATAATGTTAACACGACTTTTAGTCGTACAGTTTTGTTCTAACTATAATCATATACACGTCACTTAAAAATTGTATGTTCATTTATTTTTTATGCAAGAAGTGTTCAAGCCCTCTCATATTCACACCCGTAAACATTACACACTAGTTTAATATATAGATTACATTGCGACAGTTAAGTGAGTAATTCAATGTTACTGTACCTTTTAGTCGTGCTGATAGTTGAATAACCCGGCCTACAGGGGAGCGGCGCTAGACGTAGATGCCCACCCAAAGCAGCAGGAAAAGGATACCAAACCCCATGAAAAATGAAGCAGCTATTGCTATGAGTACCTCCTGCAAAAATAGAAACAATTCAGATTGATTCAATTTTGATAAATGGATACTTATGAACTGATAACAAGAAAATAAGAACGAATACATCAGTAAAACTCACATCCAATGCAGTGCATGGGATCAATGATGTTTATTGAAATAATTCGCATCACTTAAATAGATAAACTAAGCACAAGAACGTATCTATCGACTTTCTGAGGAGCAGGTTCACACACGGAAGAAATAAGAAACTAATTTCTTGCAAATATTTCCACTTGCCTATTTTTCTGCAGATTGGGCTCAAACATCTATCAAAATGTTCAAAAAAGATGCCGTTGCTATTTCCTTTAATTTAAGCTTGCATATATCCAGGGATTACGCATGAAGCACAGTATCATGATGGTATCTGAGTGAAATCTTAATTTGAAATAATACAAAAATATAAGTTGACAAATAAACTGACACTTCCAGTAATATTACTCGAAATTTATTTGCATTGAATGCAGCTTCTTAAGATGGAATAGTCTGTATCACAGCCTCTAGGCTGATGTAGCTGAAAACTAGGGGTGACAATGATACTATTAATGGTGATAATTATATGGCCCAGCACAAATAGGAAGTCATTAGAAGAGGTGAAAACAAAGTTTCTGCTAATATCAAGTAAAGTTTAAAGGAAAAAAGTAAGTTTAAAATGCATATTATTGAAAATATTTTAACTCAGATTTAATTAACAAACCTTCACAAAATCTCTAGTGAGTTTTGTAGATGTGACTTCATACACAAAGAACCAAGCAGTGAAGAAAATTGCAATGGACAGCAGAACCAGTGTCAGGTGCGGGAAGATTGTTGGGTTCACAGGTGAAACATAGCGGCTCATGGAATCCAAAGTTAATGTAGAGGCCTGTAGATAAGATTAAAATTAAATAATTTAATTTTAAATCTGCTCACAAAACAGGGTACCTAAATTATTATTGCAACATCAAACTTTATGAGTCAGTTATGAATTCATACGGTACTAGTATTTTTCTCCAAGGCACAAATATTTAATATGATATATCCTAAGAGCCAGAAATTGGTATGAATTTTTATAAAAACTCATTACTTATGGCAAAAAAATGGTAATATATAGCCAATGTAAAATTTTATATTTCACATTTTCAGTTCACTGCATGCTAATTATGCAGCAAAGTTCAAAAAACTAGTAATTAAATGCATGATTCAATATCAATAAACTATACAAACGGCCAAATAGTAAACATTTTTCAGAGTACAGGTTTCTGAATTCTAGTACCAGCAGTACCTATGTTGATCAGACTGAAACCGCCATCATTGTTCAGACCTGATTCTAACCATTCAGACCTGATGTACTACTGTAACCATCAGTAGTAGGTATGATGGGTTGACTGTAACCATCAGCAGTGGGTTTGCTTGATAATAACTGTGTACCTATTAGCAGTGATTCAGAGTTAGATTTATGCATTCAATTTATATCAAAAATGGGTATCAAGGGCCTGCAAAGTTTATACAAAACCAGGATTGGAATTTTCCTACTTAAGAATAAAATCTTGTAGGTACAAAATGACAAATTTTTTATACACGTGGAATCTCAGGAACTGACTGGACTTTTGTTGACAATTAGATAGTAGGTAATTCATCAAGCAGGAATCTTCCAGATCTAAAAATGGGGGAAAGCTCTTGTTGCTGCTCAAAAGATAGATATATTTCATGCCTGAACCTAAAAATTTGATGATTTCAATTGCAGCATGCTTAGATTCAGAAGTGAATAAATTAATACTAAAGTATTGAGCATTCCACATGGAAATTGCTGTACATGTATGACCAAATATGGTTGAATACACTTGAAAGTTAATGATTCAACATTTTGATCTTCAATTTTATTTTCTTGTTCTGCACAATGTCAATTAACATTAATGGTTAGGCTTAATTTACATAAAAAGAACACAGATTCTAAATTCCTTGGAACCAATTCAGCCCATTTAGTTTGAATTAGCTGGACAAACATCCAATGCTCATGGCTCTTGCCTAATTTGTTTTATAAAAAAAGTAGAACCAAAAATTGCCTATCAAATTTTTAAGATCATTCATGGAATTGGAATTGGGGTGAGTGCTGACCTCGGGTCAAGAAGTTTAGAGTAGTTTTTCACGCTGCATAAAAAATCTTTTACTAGCGTAAAAAAATGTACAAGTTTATGTCACACATGGCAGTTAACAAAAAAGTTCAATTAATAAGTATTCACTACAATTCTAAAAGACTAAAACATGGCCCTGGGCTATCTCATTTCTAACAAACTTATTTTCACCTTTCATCTTCATGTACCATTGAGTTTATTCAATATATTATTGCTTGGATCCTCCTCTGTTTGTTATCCTGAGTTTGTTTTTATTTGGTTTCCTGTGTGGGTATTATACCATCCAGACTGTTAGACTTTAGAGGGGATGACCCCAACAATCTCACAGACGATGGATCACGTGTGACGTCACTGCATGCTCTGCCTCCTAGCCAGCAGTACGTAAACAGGGCATCAATGTTGATGCGGTCATCACCAAATTTGTGATGGGCTACACAGTAGCCTAATTTAACCTCCGGTAACAACGTTGCCAACGATTGTGAATGTTTTCGATTGTGATATTGTAATATACACTTTTGATTGTGATATTGTGAATAATTTCTATTGTGATATTGTAATGTCAACATTCTACATCAAAGTTATTATAATCTAATGTCGTGAGTTACAAGATGAAAGAGAAACAAAGGACTGAACTCAGGGGAGGGAGCTGGAATGAGGACTGAGCAGTGAGCAACCAAAGAAAGTAAGCCATTGAATTTTTTCCAGTTATTGATGGCATTTTGGAACTAATGGAAGTAATTTCAAAACTTCACATTTCAAATTTTTATTTTAAATTAAAATCAATTTTGAAACTCCATCAAATTCTAGACAGAATTGTGATGCTCCCAAGGGGGGATGTAAGTGAGCAGGGAATGTAAGTATGCTGGGTTTAGACCACTATGCAGAGGGTGGATGCAGCGTTGCCAATATATGGATTTTTAAGCCCAAAGCGTCGCCGGCCATTTTAAAGATGCGCGTCGCCGGGTAATTTTTAATGAAAAGCCATTTACGCTGAGTAATGATGAACTATTTACAAGCCTATGAACTTAGTTACAAGGTTGCATGCACGTGTTACCCCAAATAACTAATTTTACCCTAAAAACAGTCCGATTGTACAGCAAGTGTCAACTGAACATGTAATAAAGCAGTCTGACCGCTCTAATATGACCAAAACTACACAATCGAAAAAACGTTGTTTACATTTTTTGCGGGAACTCATCGCGACTGATTTCCGGACAAGCTTCGCTGCATCGTATTCCATCCAACGCACCGGAAACCTTACTTTTTTTCTAAATAGTTGGCCAAAGACTGAGAAATATATTAAATGCAAGAATTTCAATCTAAATGTATCGGCAAGATCTTCTGAAGGCGAAAATTTGGCTACTGAAGCATCGCCAAAGATCTTGCAATATTCATCCACTCTCTGCACAGTGGGGTTTAGACTGCCGCATGTTGCCACTTGCCGGAGCGCACGACAAAGAGGAAGACCACCATAAGGACCTCTCTTCCTAGATTTCCACGATGGTGGCAGGCATCTTATTCACTGCAAGGCTCCGGCATGCTCTCCAAACGGTGCAGAATTTTTTGCACATTTGCAGACAATGCTAGGGCATACTACAGCAGGCTGTTTCCCTGCAGGCTGACAGGTTTATTAGAATATATTTGATCTGTCAGGCGCCTTGCAGCTGCTAATGTGGATAGTACAAAAATGTTTGGGGCTACAGTATTGATGAAGGGACCAAGGTGGTACAATCAAAGCAGGGCAGTGTTGGTCTCCAACAAGCAACCCTTTCAAATGGTGTTTCACTTTACCCCTTTCAATAGGCATTTCTCTTTCAAGCTCATCTGATGAAATGTCATTTTTAGATTTCTGTATGTGGATAAAAAGGTAGAGTCCCAGGTTAAGAGAAAACCATTTTTTAAAATGAATTTTGCATTATAGGTACCTATGTTTCTTTTCTCATTCATTTCTTGAAGTGTGACTTACAAATAGGTCTTCCATCATGCTCATTCAGTGTGGAAATCCAGAGGGGTAATATATTAACTGGTAAACATAGCAAATTGGAAAGCAGGACCCAAAAATCTGGAACGTCCAGCACACTTCCACTTTCACTCCATCATCATCACTGATGAGTCTCTGCAAGATGCCACAGCTGTTTCTTTAAAAAAAA